>NC_056733.1:493316310-493443810 GCF_019279795.1 Protopterus annectens | reverse complement strand
CACATGGAGTCAGAGGGGCACAGCTAACATTTGTTTACAAATCAGGGTCATCACTGTAGATCAGTCACTGTTGGGAGGTCTGGCCTGTGACTGTTAGAAAAATATGTATTTGAACATATATAAAGTGCTAGTTAAAAAGCGAATAGTGTATAATGCATTTTAGTCTATTATTAATATGACAATAAGAATGATTTTACATGTAATTGCTTGAAGCTTTGGAACTGCAGTGTATTTGAACTCTGACCCTGGCAGTAGCCAGCTCAGCAAGCTTATGTTTTTCACTAACGATTATCTGCTGGGTCAGGAAATTAAATGTATAAAGCATTGAAAATCTTCTTCTCCTTCCTTTGGGACAATTGGCCTTGTAAATGTTATCAAGAAAAGACGCAGCTGTTGGGAGAATGTTGCAAGAAGAACAAAGAAGAGTATTACAAGACTGAACCAGCTATTGTATTCAAGCAGGCCTGAAACCTTGAAGGAGTAACATTTACAGAAAGACATTATAACTGACTAGGTGCTTTGCAAGGCTATATTATTCCCAAGGGAAAAGTTTTTTAAAATATGTAACATCAGCAATCTTTATGAATAGGATGTTGTGAACCATAGTGATGTAGGTGCCCTGTGACTAACCACGTCAGAAAGGTGGGCACAAACTAGATAGTAGAAACTATAGGAATTGTATACTTCCTGTATCATGTCAGACAAAATTCTGTACTTGTACGTTTTTTGCCTCCTGGTGTACACTAGTAAATGTTTGAATCTGAGCTTCCTGTGTTGTAATCTTTATTTTTATTTAACAGTGACCTATACAAATATGCCAGTGTTTATTCTGCTCTGATACTGTGTGGGATTTGTAAGCTGCTACTGTAACCTTATTCCCTACTAGCATGGCTGATTCTCTTTTCACAGTCATGTCATGCAATTCCACAACACCTGCTGGTTAAGGCCCACAGAAAAAGATTTGTGTTATGCCATTCCTATTTTCCCTTTACATTCACTCATGGTAATGCATAATATATTGCTTTCAGCACAGAGTTAGTGTATATCTGCTGTGGTGTAGTGGTACTTCATGCAGACTGGTATGTCCAAGGTCCTGGGTTTGAGACTGACAAGGGTATTTTATTTTGCTGCTGAGCAGCACACGTGCCTTGTCATACAGAGTGACTAAGGCACTTTCAAGCAGTTGTAAGTGGGTTTGCCCGGGTTGCGAGATGCTTAGCTAAGCGCACACAAGCTCACACTTGCACACCCCCGCAAACTACTGCTTAAAAGTGCTTACTCCCGCTAAAGCCGTGCTAATTTCTTTTAAAGAAAAGAAAATGGGGAGATAGGAAAGTGGTGGAAAAGGGGGCACAAAGAGGGAAAGACAGTAGGGAAACCAGCTTGGGATGTGCAGGATGGGTGTAGGGAAGGTCCATAGCTGCCCATTTCTTTACCAGCAACAGCTGTGCATTTGTATGAAATTTGGTTTGAAATTTGAAACCTTCCACCTCTGAGAGAGGGGTGAGGACAACTAAATATGTTGTACTGCCAATTAGAATTATCAGTTTACATGTCCAGTGGACATGTGTGCGAATTGGGCAGCTATGTATAGGGCGTAATTTTTTTGTTGGAACAGATTGCCCTTTTTTTTAATTTTTTTTTCAGGTGAGAGTGGAATGTGAGGTAGAGGAAGTAGGTATATTTGGGGAGGTAGGTTGGGGAGGTAAAAAGACAAGACAAACAAGATGCATACAGGGGCGGAATTTGACACATGGGGTGGGTGAACACAATTGATGTGGATGGATGTTTGGAAATCGCAAGCCCATGAGCCCACAGATGGTAACAGTGGAACTGAGATCCCCACCCATGGGGCAGTCACCACTGCATCTTCACTGCTCCAAGGGTGGCTGTGCTGGGGGCTGAGTAGGAAGGGCAGGCTCACCCGAGAGACACGCCACTCTCGCTTCAAGCTGGCATAGGGGATCAGCGACTGAACGCTGGATCTCCCTATACACCACAGCCTGGACCCTTTGAAGGGTTACGGGTGGCCCTTCTCCACACACGCTTGCACGTGGGGGACAAGCCCCATCCCCTGCAGTGCTTCCACCCAAAGGTGGCACAGGACCAATGGAGGAGGGGAGCCCGGGCTGGGCACCGGAGCTGCTGGTGCCAGGTGCACTCACCAACTGAGGAGGGACAGGTGGGTCCGCTGGGACCGGCCTTCCCATACGTTCTGTGATTAGGTGTGTTTAATTACAACATAAACAACAGCATTCCAGATTAGTTGTAACAGCATGGAGTAAAATTCCCATTAACCCAACACACCAAGGTTCCAACAGTTGAACAGCAAGCATAACACATGCATATATTGAACGACAGTGGATATTCCAACAGCATGCAAGGATGCTTGGTAGCAACATGCCACCATGAACATGGTGTTTGAACAGGGCACATGCATCATCAATGCAAATATTTATAAAACAATAGGACATATGTCCCAACAAATATTTAAGGTTACACATACCCACTGAGGTGTGGAATTGCATAGTTTATGCACATACAGTAGGGTGTAGAAAAAACCTTAGTTAACATCTTATAATGACCTTTTAGTCTACACTACATTCCCAGTGACTGCAGTTGTATATCCCCTACCTGTATTATTGCACTTGCCACCATACATTAGGTTGTGTCATGGGTTTGGCTAGTTCAATATATATGCCTGACCCATATCTGACATACTAACTGTCCAGGATTCATGTGTTACTGCTACATATTTCTTGTTTGCATTTATATTTCTTTATCTACATATCTGGGATGTTTTCACATGACATTTTCACTTCGATTTATACAGAACCCTGTATTTCTTAACACACACTCACATTTCTGGTGAATAATTACATGCTACGTGTGCCAGGTTTACTTATTCATGCCAACCAATAACTGACTATTGTGGACTGTATATATGTTTTACAGCTGCTAGCACTTCCATCACCCACTTTATATGGGGCTGCATAACTCTAGGTTGCCAGCACATTTTCAAACAGTACTGTTTGCATAATGCAAGGGTACTACAACATTTCAGACTCTGTGACACAGACACACTCTGGGTTTTAGACCATTATTAATGACATTGCACACTTTTCCACAGGCTCACTCCTTAATTTTTTTAACGGTGTTTATGGCAGACATGTTCAAGACATATTATACCTTTATTAATAGGTTAGAACAATCTTTTTTCAGGCTCACTCACTTATGTTATATGAAAGTGCCTGCAGAGATATTATTCCAGACATATGCTACCTTTCTTAATGGGTTACTACACTCTTTTTCTGCCTCTCTGACGTTTTTATCTGCAGTACATGGAGAGGACTTATTCAGGCAATTCTATGGCTGTTTTATTGGACTACAACACATTCTTTCATGCTCTCAAAACATATTTTATATAACAATACATGCAGAATAATCACTAACCTGCCTGGTGGTGCAACCTTAGCAGCCTATCAGCATAGGCTTGCTGATTCGTAACACGGTCACCTGCGGCTGTAAAGTAAATGAAGGGATATTGAAACATATGTATCTGTTATACATACTCCATTATCAATTCTTACATACTGCATTCCATGCCTACATACTCAGTTGCGGGGCATCCTGCATCCCATGGGCCTCCTGTATCCACTGGTTCAGGCGGTCCTGCTTTCATCTCTTCAGGTCTGCATGGTTGTGATGGACCTGCTCACCAGTCCGGGGAACGCCTGTGGCACTGGTGAGGTCACGAGCTAACCGATTCCAAGCCTCTGCCTTGTACTCCATCCCTTGGAACTGGCCCTGCAGGAGTCTTGACTTGTGATGGTGGACAAGGAGCCAAACCATGTATTTGGACACGTCGAGGCCCCAACGTTGAGCTCGGAAGCGTGAACCCTCTCCTGCACCTGCCATTCTGACTGCAAATGTGTGCTACAATCAGTTATGGCGAGTATTGCTGCCTATGAGGCTTAAATATGCCACATTTCCCACACTTTTTTGTGATTGGCCATTTTGTAAAATTCTTGGATGACTGCAGACCTGCTTAGTAATGGCCAAACTACCATTTGTAAGTATATGAATGTTAATAGTGGCTGCTTCCGCTATGTTGTCATGGCTTAGTGATTCTGTACTTTGATTATGATGCACAGGGTGCTGAGTTCGAACCTTGTCATTCTTTTATTTTATTACTATCTAGACAGGCTAGGGGGTGTGGCTGCATTTAAGCAACTAGGCTCTATTTTGCTCCCCGGTGCCCTACAGTGCCCTAGTTGGTGCGGCGCTCACGTCCACGCAAACACACTGCGCTGGGTAAAGTGCTATTAAACTATGGGCAACTCTGTTTAGCTGGGTAAAGCACTATTAAACTATGGGCTACTCTGTTTAGCTGGGTAAAGTGCTATTAAACTATGGGCACCTCTGTTTAGCTGGGTAAAGCGCTATTAAACTATGGGCAACTCTGTTTAGCTGGGTAAAGCGCTACTTAAGAGCAGGCTGTTATATATCTGGACCCTTTAAAAATATATATTTTGTTCACTGATACATTAGCCATTTCACTGCTTTTAATAATATTTTAATCATATATGTCTGGTATTATTTCAAATACTGATTTAAAACATAAATAAGAAGGGGAGTCGTGGGAATCGAATCGTGAACACCTCTTTTTTGTGCATACGCTCTGTCATTAGGCTACTGCTATTTGGATTACTTTGCATAAGTAGTTCTTATATGCTCTTCATTGTCACAATTGCTAAGTGTGGTTAAGCAATGGGCACACCCACGCAAACAAGCGCAAATATGGGCAGCTATATTGTGGATTTAAAAAAAATAAAATGTATTTGTTATGTTTTATAACTGTGATGGGGGTTTACAGTGTCAGGGAGTGCGGTGTTGGGTGCAAGTACATTTGAGTAAACTCGCTCTTGTCTGTTGACACTATGCTTTTTAAAACCTTGCAGGGGTGTGGACTTTTAGACTGCTCGGCAGTCGGACATGCCCCCTGCTTTCCTACTCAGTCCGTATAAGAGTTACGGATGAGTCAGCATGCCCTCATGAATATTCATGGCATGCTGACATCAATCCGTTTAACTGCAGCCTCCAAGTAAGACTTATTAAGTCTTACACGGAGGATTCGTGAATCCGGGGGTACCTCCCACACCCCACCTACTTTAAAATTCTCCATCTGAGACCGCACTACAGTGGGGAAAACAGAAATTTCCTTTACCCGCACCGTAGTACAGCCTTGGCAACAGGCATACTTTCGCAAAAGTGCTTCTTCTGTGAAAAGCACTTTCACATAATTATGCCCGGTCGTTTGGGCTTCGGTCATTTGCTCACTCGAGCAAACGTTCTAGATCCATATATATATATATATATATATATATATATATATATATATATATATATATATATTTATATATATATATATATATATATTTTTTTTTTTTTTTTTAACTAAGACTTCTACTACTGTTGTCTGATTGGATTAATATACAGTGAATAAATAGAGATATATGGATGGAAAATCTTCCACACAGAGAAGATTCTTACAGTGTTTATTTTTTTGGATCCACTATACTTGTTTAGTGGGTTGTTTGAGACTTCGGGGATACCCGGGAGATTACTTTTTTTTTTTTTGTAACATAGCAAAGAAAAATACAACCAGCTAGTAATTCACACATTTTTATTATACTCTGATGTCTTGGCCAAAGCCTTCAAGGAGTAAACATCACCAGAAATACATGCCTTAATCTTAAGAATCAATTAACACCTAATTACATAACTGAATACACAGCCTCCAGTTACACTCATCATTTAACCCTCTATGGGATAAAGTACTACAGTTAATATTAATACATTGAAGTCTGTACATAATTGTCCTTTTATGAATGTTTCATTACACTGAGGAACAGACGTTTTCAGAAACAATACCTTGAGTCCCACTACTGCCCCCATGGTGTGATTTATTCAAATGTACAGCTATAGAACTGACATGTTTCTTATCAGTAATATGTCTGACATGTTCTAACAGCCTAGTTTTAAAACATGTGTTACTGTCCCCCACATAAAATATGTTACAAGGCCATCTAAGAGCATTCTCTATACATCTACCTCTTGAATGTACAGACTTCAACATGTTTCCCAGCCATCCCCCTCAGCAGGAATTGCAGCACTAAATAATGATATTCCAGTATACCTATCTACCTACTACTGTATGACATCTGGACAAAGCCTGACATGACTGGTGGACAGAGGCCTAAATATACGGCCATACATGAAATACACTGAGAAAGTTGCTGGTGTTACAGGGTTTGTTGTAACATATATTTTCTGAGGGATATAAAGTCAGAAAAAACAAATGAATGTTACCATCTACATAACGCAATCACCAGAGTATGCTACTGATTTGCCAAGGACAACACCTGTCTGGGGAACAGCCCATACATAACAGGCTAACCTGTGGCCATTATGGGGATGGCCCTACTTTTCAGAGTAATGCAGAGACAGAACTTTGTCAAACTGAAACCCATGCAGAAGTAGCATGTGCAGACAAACACAGTTAAACTATCAGTATTCCAGACATATAACAGCAATACTCACATTTTGCTCCTATGTCTTGAACCTTCCCCACCATTTAATTGGCTTGTCTCCACAAGTTGTAAAAGGTGGTAGCCCACCCAACTCCAGGATCTATTTCTCACAATCAAGGGAAAGGTCAATGCCTACGTGGAGTACTCATTTATAGGAGTGTGTTGCCATGACATTGGCTATTGGAAGAACTACACAGCTGTTCTGTATTCAGTTAGCAAGTGGGGAACCCCAGTAGGTGCACAGGCCATCACCTTGTCATGAGCATCACCTACAAAAGCCATGCTGCCACCTATTCAAACCAGCTCTATCTCTGTAGTGCACAGAGAGAGAGAGAGAGAGAGAGAGAGATAAATACATGAAACATAAAGTGAAAAAAAAAGAAAGAAAAAAAGGTAAGTGGAACATGTAAGCATGTAATTGAATGTAGTACTTGGTCTGTAATAATGGGAAATATGATTTGGAGGAATATATGTCCCAACAAGACATGTTATACTAATGTCCTGCTAAACAGCTGCTATGGCCATAGCATCTAGAGCTCTATGCAGTGAAAGATATCACAGACATACCCATACCTCGCAAGTGTACAGATCTTCACAGAATGTCCACATTTTACCATCATGTATTTTTGCCTGTTCCTCCTGAGATCTGTACTTTTCTGTCAAATAGCTGGGGATTGAAGTCATCAGGTAGTGACAAACACTTGAGTTTAAGACTCCACATCCTTAAGAATATTCACTGTAATGCTGAATGTATCATTATACAAACTTTGCATGTTTGTAACAGGTATATTTAAAGTCTGTCTTTATTCATCCCCCCATCATTTAAGGCATTGTACAGATGTGATGCTCTGAGAGGTTGTGATGTGGGATCACAGCTCAGGAGCCTGACTCACCTGGGAAAGGACAGCTCATATATGACAACTGCAGGGGTGTCTGTCAAACAGTTGTGACTGTACCACTGCTAGGCCAGTTAATGGGATGTTTTCCATATCCGTGTTACCTCTGATTATGAGTATGACACATCCTTGCCTTGTAAAGCTAAGACACCTATAGAGGGTGTGTGCATAGTAGAGTACTGTTGGAGATATGTGTGTTGAACTGCATGTGATATATTGACTTAATAACATTCAACTGTACAGTGTTCTGCTGGAAAATAAGCACATTTCTGACTGATATATGTAGTCACATACACATACACATATACCTGTGTTATGTCACTGGCAGGTCTATGAGCAATGACATTGTAACATAATAGCCTACTTATGACTGTTGGACATCTTCCAGGTTATCACAGTGATGTCAAAACCTACTGTGCAATCAACTTACTAATGTATGGTGCAGCTATATTAATACAGTATCAATAGTTATGAAGCTTTTGATACCCATTTATATGTGCCATTGTCCAGATGTACTGCTGTAACAGGTGGAGAAGTATGATTGAGCAGCAAGACTGTAAATACAGTGTGCCATACTTACATTCAACAGAAACGTATACCAGGTATCCCCTGAGCACATGCATGTATGTATATGTTTAGCTGGAAGGCACACAACTAATCATATGGGTTTCAAGCCAGATAAATAGGTTGTGCATGTTACACATGTGTGTAATATCTGTGTCAGTGCATACAACAGACATATATGTGTACAGCTACTGCTGGTTGCTTTGCTGTGAGATTATGTGGGTACTGAAGTAGGCATGATTATCAGGTATTAATCAGAGAAGTGTCCACCTGTGTTATGACCCTCTGTCCATGCCTACCACTACCAGCTATATTAACACCTATATACAGTGGATATCACAAGATCACACACCCCTGTTGGAATGTTAGGTTTGTGTGCTGTATGACAATCAGACCACAGAAGATCATTTCATAATGTTTCTCATCTTAAATGTGACCCCCTAACCTGTCTAATTCCATTGCAATACAATCAAAGGTGTTTATAGGAAAGTGACCAACTATGGCTAAGTGAAGAGGTGCCATGATGTTAGAGTCCAGACAAAGTTTAAGGGTGTGGACACTCATTCAACTGGCTTATTGTACTGAGTATTATTTCCATATGTTTTCACAGACCAGATTGTTATGTTTTCAATTGAATTGTACAGGCTATAGGTCATACTACAGGTGGGAATTGTTATGAAATTAGTTATTGTGGTGTTATTTTCCAATTGCACAAATACCAATCAGTGTATCAGGGGTGTGTACCCTTTATATCCACTGTAGCTATATGGACACAGCAGTACCTGACCTGTATATCCAGCCTCCACCAAGGTAGAGTAATCCCATTTGGTGGACAGCAGCAATACAAATAACACATAATAAGTTGCTACATTGGCTGTACAGGGACGCATAGGTGCAGGCAATAACTTTTAAGCAAGTCCACCTACAGATAAGCAAGCAGGTAAGTTCACAGGTGACTTCCTATAAGGCTGACTATGACTATGAATCAGACATAACCACACCACCAAGGACAATTGCAACTGTGTATCCACATATAATATGTTTCAGATAAACACAATTCACCTTGTAATGGTGGTAAAGAACACCTCATCCACACATGCCATGGATATAGACAACCTGCATCACACAGGTTAGGTGAGAACATCACCACCCTGTCCACCCCAGTCATACATGGAGATATGCACATCAACCACACTCTTCCCCACAGCAATGGTGAGCATATACATATTGCCTACTGATAGTAACAGCAGCATATCTTCATGGGGCATAATAACATCAGTGTGTGCCTCCTACATGAATTCAGGCATGTGCTCAGAGCTCCATCACACACCACAGTCAAACACAGACCTGCCACCAAACACACACCATCCACATGGAAGATGATGACTGCCAACCCTCTACACAAAAATGAATGGAGGATAGAGGATTATGTAATCAAGTGTCCAACACTGGGGGGAATAAAATGGCTCAGGGGCAGGCATGTAATGCAAGCTGCTATAGCCATGATAGCTTGAAGGTTTCCGGTGGAGTCTGGATCATTTGCAAGTAATATCCACTGCTGATGTGCATTTTGACAACTGTATGAGGTTCTGTGACCTTTTCCTGTTTATGTCTTTTAGGTAACATGCAGAATGCTCGCTTGCCAGCATTCTCTGTTGGGGAAACAGACATTATCCCCCAATATGTGATTGGACATTATGCCCTGTCATGTGGACGGAGAGCAGAAATGTGAGGGAGAAGACTGCCCTGTGGAACAGTGCGATCCACAGGTTAAATGATGCTGGCCTGCACAGCAAAACTTACATGCATATGCAGCATCGGGCCACTGACCTCAAATGCAATGCCCATCAATGGGCTGATGCTGTAGCAAGGGACTGGCTAGACACAGGTGGGCGCCCAGCCATCCAGCCCCCACTGACACCCACCAAGGAGCTCCTAACCACACTTGGGCCACACGCTGAATGCACAAGCCATGACGCTAAGGGAAGCATTGTGGATGTGGGTTGCACACACACACTGGATGAGGACAGTGCAGGTGAAGACTCAGTGGGGATTAGTACACTAATGTATCAGATATGCATGTATCTGTATTGTATCTACATGCATGTGTCAGGTCCGATTGCAGCTGTGGATGGGGTTTTCTAATGCACAGAGGTGCACATCTATGGTGAGGACAGGACACTGTGTATTACTGCGGTTAGTCCTGTAGATGTGCAGACATGCTGAATCCATCCTATACCAAGGCCGCAGCAGTCTGAAGCTGGTGGGTATTACATTGTTTTGTTGTTGCCTGGCAATACCCCCAGGCATGTGAATCGCATGCAATTTACCATGCACACAATCATCAGTAATAGCTATATTGCTTTATGTAATAGCTATATTGCTTGTTGTGCATGTTCACTTGTGCTGGGGTTAACTATATTGCATTACAGTGGTCATCACTGGAGCCTATCTGATGTAATTCAACATTCCTATAGCATACCTCACAACTTGCCAGTGTCAAGACATCTGAACAGATGCCAGCAAATTGTGTTGGACAAAAATCCTAAGGTAAGGTCATGCGTGACACATTACTGCTATACAGCGGATATAAATTTTGTACATACCCCTCTTATGATGCAAGGTGTTCCTGTCACATACTAATTAGGACCACAATATCACAGTCCACACCTCTTCCAGCCTTTAATGTGACCCATAACAGGTATAGATCACTTGTAAAACCAAGCAGCTGTACTCATGTATTGCACCTAAATGGCATGCCACCTGTGAGGGTGGAAGACATCCTATCAGCATGATGTTTCAGTCAGGTATGATACCTCATGCTGCCATATGTGTCAGTACACTCACTGTGGCCTATTTGGCTATAATATCACATACATGGGTATTGTTAAGGCACACAGACCACTTCCAACCATGTATACGTTTCAAACATATGGATATTCCAGACACATCTGTACAGAGGACTGTACAATGGTTTAACCTGTTGCATGTGAGTCAGATGCTGTCACCACACTATATAAAATAATGGCAGAGGGAGGTGGTCACCAGCCATGTATGATATACACATCAAAATGTTATAAGCCACACGTCATATGATCCTCACACACACACACACACACACACACACACACACACACACACACACACACACACACACACACACAGTTGCCAGCATTAGGCTTAGAACTCCTGCCTATCTAGGTATTCCTACTATAGTGCTACACAATTATTAGGCACACCACAGGGCTTATACATTTTCATCTCTTCCAAAGGTACTTTTAAGGTGGATGACATCAACAGGTAAAGGGAAGTGTAAAGGGTAGTACACAGGTCAAAACTGGAATGAGCCAGACAGTACATGATTCACACACACTTGTCAGTATTGGGATTAGAACTCTTGCCTATCTAGGGACTTTCACTACAGTCTGACACAGTTATGAGATGCACCATTGAGCTTATTAATTTCCAACTCAACCAAAGGTACTTCTGAGGTGGATGACATCAACAGGTCTACTAAATTGGAGTGAAGGGAAGTGTAAAGGGTAGTACACAGATCAAAAATGGTATGAGCCAGATAGTACATGATTCACACACACACACACACACACACACACACACACACACACACACACACACACACACACACACACACACACACACACACACACACACACACACACACACCTGCCAGTATTGGGATTAAAACTTGTGCCTATCTAGGTATGTCTAGTACAGTGTTATGCAGTTACCACACACACTACAGAGCATACAAAACTTTCACATGGCCAAAGCTGCTGATAACTCCACAGCTGTGGTAAAGTATTACAGGTGTCAGTCAGGCTGCCTTCTGTTCAAGCCGTACATCATGCTAGTTCTTTCTGTCTTGCACTTCAACTAGCATTATGGCTTGCCACTTCACCAGGTTATTGTATCATGAAGTGTGGCACACCTGTGAGCTGTTAGCAGTACTCATTCATCACAGATGTTGCCCCAGTTCTTATTAGTTATGTTCACCCCTCCTGGCATGTCTCAAGGGTAGTTATCTGTGCTTTCACCCATTGACCTGAGGCACATATCCTTTCTGGTTCACTGTTGCAACTGCTGCATATACATAAAACAACCCTCCCCTCTAAACTCCAAACACTCAGCCCTATGTAGGTTACCCATATATCATCCAATGTGGACAAATGCACTCTCCAGCAAAGAATGGCCTAGCAGGTCAAGAGGATAAGATCAACACCTGCACCATACCATGTGGAACATGTAGCTTACCATGACACCCACTTTGACACTCATGGCATACAGTGAAAAGCCACACATCCACCTTCTCAGAGGCACTCAATGGACATCTACACAAACAGCACAGACCAGCAAGGCAGACATCCACTCAGACACCATGACATGGCACATGCCAAGCGACACACATTTAACCTACAAAGTGTGCCCCCATCCCAAGCCCCTAAGGATAACCTCCTTGCACAATACAGTGATCATGGGTAACTCAATACTGAGGCACACATATCCCACTCACTAGGTTGAATATGGAGCAGGTAACAGTCAAATATCAATCACATGCTAGTATCTAACACATGATGCAGCCATTCATGTCACTCCACAAGAACTATGAGTATCACTCCATATCCATGTGATTGTGAATGAATTGGGACACTCCTGTCTTGACTACATGACAGGAGACATGGTTGAATTCTCTGATGATGTGGTTCAGGCAGGTGTGACAGCAGCCCTGGGCAGTGTACTGCTGTCACCTAGAATGATGCTGTGGTACTCTCAACAGATGGTTGAATGCAACATTGGCTTATGTGTTATGTGTCATTCTCAGGAGATCCAGGACCTCTCTGCTTGGGACAGCATGATTGCCAGAACCCATTTACTTGCCATGGATGTCCTACATCTGTCACAGCTGGGTTGCCAGGTACTGGCTATGTGTCTTGTCATCCCTATGGTGCCTTATTAGGCAGTTTTCCTAATGTTTATTACCACCATAACAGCTACACATGTATGCCGTCTGAGGGTCATGCTGCTCAACAGTGGACATCTAACTGTCAGGATGCAGTCACTCATGGCAGTTGGTGTGGAGGACACATGTCTGCTGTAATGGAGAGGTGGTTCACAGCAGCATACAGCAGACCTGCAGTATCAGGCTATGACACATTCCACAGCTGTCAACCCCTAAACATGGACCACACCACACCTTCACAGGGGGTATCTCCATATTCATTATGGATAGTAACACCTCCAGACTAGCATCCCATCATAATGCATTGGAGATACTTCAGGTACAACTGGCTTGAGGTAATAGTGCTATCCAGACCATAGCCTACTATAGGTCCACATCTATGTCCTTAGACTGTCAATGCACATTCCTCAACACCTTGCCATCTGTGATGGTCCAATGCAACACTGATATAGTATGAGTCTTCAACTACCCCTCCATTACCTGGGGAATGTAGCCATTCACCAGTACAGTGGCCCAACACTTCTGGGATTTATAATTTCCATTGCCGTGGACCAGCTCATACTGACCCCTGGTAGAGGATGCGACAACCTTGACCTGTGTTGACCACTTAAATATGGGACCATTGCTTATCCCCAGATGTCAATCCCTGCATGGTGAAATTCACACAGGCTGTAATCAACATGGAACTCAACATGTCAGCCACACCCCACACAAAGATAACCACCTGGCAAAAACTCTCTAAAGCTGACTTTGCAGCCATGAAAATAGGGGTGGTAGATATCTTCACTGCACCCATGGCAATGGGATGTAGCTGCATGACTGTGGAATCATAGAGATAGGCACTGTACAAACAGGTACATGAATGCATGGTACTAGCCAGAGCAACCAGAACCCAGACACTGTCCTCCAAACACTGGGAGACAATGTGATGGTCCCCTGTCATTACTGAAGTGTACATCAGAAGAAGGACACTGTTGCAGGGAAAGGTGGTGTCCCATGGTGTTGAACTCCCTTAGCCTCAAACACAACCCTGGATCCCTCATGAAGTCCCCTACAGGCATCTATGGCAGCAGAGATGCAGCAGACACTGATGACAGTCACAACAGCCTTGATAGTTACATCAACAACCCCCACAGCATTAAACACAAGTGCTGTGAGTTGCTGCACAAAGCTAATACCTATCCTGAGACAACAGATATTGGCCACGGTCTTGACAATACATTCAGAGCCACTTTACCCCTGTCTCCCCCCACAAGTGTAGTGCTGAGTGAATGTGTTCTCACATGCTGTATCCTGTTTCTGTTCTAGGTGTCTGTGTGTCACCTGGATGTGTCCCTGCAGCAAGGCCACAGGGTATGGCAGTGTGGTGACACATCCACCATGTCATAGGCAGGGTACAGTATATGCATGGTAATTCCTGGTCTGTAACACAGTGATTGCATATGCCTCACAGATTATAGGGGTGAGGGTTTACATAAGTAAATGATGTACATCTGTTGTAGAATGGCACATCTTCTGGTTTGGACACACCTCCGTTTGCTAATAACCACAGCCACAGGGGATATTCATCAACCAAACTCACTGGGATTACGATTCACACACACACACACACACACACACACACACACACACACACACACACACACACACACACACACACACACACTTGCCAGTACTGAGATCCATTGCTTCATAGGTGTGTAGTAGGTGAATGGGCCTGAAGGCTCTACAAGGCTAGCCCAAGGGAATATCTTAGCATCAGGGCACATGACAATAGTCCCCAGTGTGGCTCAGGGATATAGTCACTGGAGTGGTCCCTAGGGGTGGGTATTGTATTCCACATCCACTCATCCAGATTTCTATTGTGGGTGGCCAGTGATGTGCACTGCTTGCCATGTATGTGAGCTATATTCCATAACATAGACAGTGTCTGGTTTATGCACATATCCAGCATGCATGGTCTTTGACATGTGGAAATGTGCTTGAGGTCTCTGGGGCATGTTGTGTGGACAGAATTGTATCTTCTGATGTAGTATTTCTGACCTCATTTGGTGAGACCTGGCTATGTAACTGAGGTAGTGATTGCACCTACATTGACAGTATGATACATGTATTCAGTGGAGTTAGTGGTGTTTATTCATACAGGACATGTGCATAAAGCATTGTATTCTCTTTGTGGGGTATGTTTGCAGACTCTACATTTGTTGCAGGGGTCCAGTGGGGAACATGGCAAAAGGGCCACTATAAACATTGATTAGGCTACTGAGGGGATGGAACAGGGTGCCATGTCCTTTTACTTGCTGGATAACATACAGTTAAGAGATGAAACACATCAAATACTTTCTGATGTCAGTGGCACTGTTGTGGTCAACAGGCATGTAGTCCACTGCAATCACACCATGGGTACCATCTGTGAGGCAATATGCAAGGGAACTACCAATATAGTGGTTGTTGCCTAGGCAAGTGTGTTTGTGTATGATCCCATAGATCTCCCACTGTTGCTTCACCCATCACTATTACCTTTCACTGTATTTAGAATCGGATGGAATTCTATTATCATGCCAAATTTGTTTTTGACGCTTCTGTTAGACACCTAGCTTGACTCCAAATTACTTCATATAACTTAAAAAGAAATGAGTGGGATGATGTTTGTTGGGGTCTCTGTTTGCAAGGAAAGTCTTAGAAGCTTTCATGGATTACCCCATATACTGAAGTGAGGGGTTGCTTGCTACAAATTGAAAAGTAGCTACTGTCACATTATAGAAGCTTAGTTTCTCTGAGCTTTGCATGCCATGACTGCTGTACAAGGAAGGAGACTCCCATGACATTTTCTGAGCTCCTTGCACCTTTCCCTGCCCCTCTTCCCAGGCAATACGGTAGGGTTGGGAGGGTGGCCTAATGGTTAAGGTGTTTGCCTAACAAACACAAGGTGCAGGGTTTGAGTCTCAAAAGGGATATTTGGCTAGGCTTAAAATGGCTTGCAAGGGCAGTTAGCTTAGTACTAATCTATGAACCTATGAACGTGGGTGGAGAGTGGTCTCTGAGTAATAGAAGGGTTGCCTATATTGTTCACTAATCCATAGTGGATTGTCTACACCAACCTCTATGGTGTTTGACAACTGCTGGGTTTGTATTGTGGACATTGTGACATATGCTAGGTCCTCAACATAATAATTTCACACTGACCCCCACACAGGATAATGATTACACACACACACACACACACACACACACACACACACACACACTTGCCAGTACTGAGTTTCAAACCCCTATCTAACTATGCATCGCTACTACAGTGTACTGCATTTATCACATGCACCATGGAGCTTATATGAGGGATGTTGTCCCAAGGTACTTCTAAGGTGAGGAACATCACAAACTCTTGTAAATACTGGCATTGGGTGATGTAGTGGGTGAGAGATTCCATAAAATATTTTACCCTACACACATTTACATTCACCTGGGGTGAGAGTCAAACCTCTAGCTATCTTTTCAGACCACTATGTTATGCATTTACCACATGCACAACTGACCTTAAATGGTTTAGAGTTGCCAACAGGTACTTCTAAGGTGGATGATATCGGCAGGACTGCTAAAGACATGCAGTGAGATGTGTACTGTGTGTAAATGGGGCCAAAATCTTTATAAAGTACAGACATACATATGTACACATACAAACACTTGCCATGGATGAGATTTAAACCCATATCTATGTAACTATTACTACTACATCATTCCGCATTTATCACGCACACCATGGAACTTACAGATTTGAGAGCTGTGCAAACGTATCTTTGAAGGTGAGTGACATCAGCAACAGTGCTAGAGGAGGGGATAAGAGAAGTATTGGAAGTGTGAATGACGATGAAATCAGGTCTCTACAAGAATATACACACTCTCTCACACAAACACTCACATTTACACAGTTGCCAGGATCCGGATTGGAACACCTACCTAACTAGCTTGCACCCTATAGTATTACACAGTTATCACAAGTACCACAGAGCTTATATGCTGGGGAGCTGTCCAAACATATCTTTGAAGGTGAGTGACATCAGCAGCAGTGCTGAAGGAGGGGTACAGGAGATTTAGTGAGTGCGAATGTCCTCAACCACATTCATCTAGAAACACACTGACACACAATTTTACATTTGACAGGACTGAGATTACAACTGCTACATGTATACCTATTCGTCCTGTAGTGTTACACAGTTATCACAAGCACCACTGACACTATAGGGCCGAGGGCTAATCAAAGGTATTTCTACTTTGAATGACATCAGCACATCATGTGATATATACCAATGGGATGTGTAGTAGGTGGGACAGACCTTATAATGGGATTCTCTTTGTCGCTGTCCATCGTTCTCTTCCTCATGTGTGTGTATGTTTGACATATTATATTATGATGGCCTTAGATATTCGTGTGTATGCCTATCCAATGTGTGTGCGTGTGTGTGTGTGTGTGTGTGTGTGTGTGTGTGTGTGTGTGTGTGTGTGTGTGTGTGTGTGTGTGTGTGTGTGAAGTATCAGTGGTGTACAATTTGGTGTGTATGCACAGACAGCTGCGAATAACAGATATCTGTAGTCCACTGTGTTGTAAGACACGTGCTTCATTTCTTTAAGTGTAGGGGCATGCTCAGTATGACCTTTTATATTGAGTGTGTGTATCCATTCCAGGGAGGTTTGGACTCCAGTTCAGAGTTTTGTGTGCTACAGCTACACCTAGCAAACTGTTTCTGCAGGATATCTGTTGATAGGTTGCCAATATGGACAATGGGCTTAACATACAGGGGATACTGTAACTATTGCTGTCTGTGCTGCTTGTGTGACATGTATGGTTATAACATAGATATTTTGACATATGTACTGTTTTACACTGTGATGTGTCATGTCATCAACTACTGCAGTTATTCTTTGCTCCCAGTTATTTACCGGGAAATACGAGATGAATGAAGCTGAGACCAATATTCTGAGGGATATAGACTACAGATTCTGGTACACACCTGCCATTGTGGAAAAGTAGCTACAGACAATAGACTGCTGGTTCTGTGTAAATGGTGCAGCACCTTGTTAGTATGCTGGCTGGGGATCCCCTCCTTGTGCTTTTCTCAACTTCAAGGAATGGTCATATCCTGCTGGGGCCATACCTCTCAGCTGTACAGATACACCCAGATTATCCAGAGGCAGGACTCATATATCTGATCAGTTTATCTTCACATTGTGGTTTACAAGCAGCTTTGTGGCTATTCATTGATGGGTTTGCAGTCAGGAATAGTATGGGTGGATATTGAGTTTCAGACTTCACACACTCCATGACATCCATGCTTCTACACCCCCCCTCTGATATTCTCTCCTCCAACTAACATTATGTAAGCAATATCTCAGAGGTATCCCTATAGATGGGCTTTTACCCCAGTAGTATTTATGGTCAGATCCACATTTCTTTCAGTAGGACCACAGGGAGGCATGCTACTGGCATTTGTCAACATAGCCTTGTATTTGTTTTCTGTTTACTGTTAGGTTGTTAGTTGGGACCCCCTAGCATTCCATACATTGACACTATGGATGAGGCATGGGCCTTTGCCATAGGACTGTGGCCATTTGAGAGTGCTGCAGGCCATCTTTTACTGCATTTCTACATGGGATTGTGGGTGTGGGAGTGCACACCTGTAGACTTTAAGATTTGAAATGACTGTACTGGTATTTCGGTTACTCTGTTGGCTTCCATTTTATATTGTATTGTGAGCTATCATGAAGACAGGAGGCATATCAGTAGAGTACACATGTTAGATCTTAATAGCATATATTTCAGTTTCAGACTTCTTACCCTTCAGAACTGGGAGGCAAATGCCGGACTTGTTGTAGCATGTCTGTGTAGTTCTGGTGGGGGGCTGTTCACCATTGCCATCATTTGGGGTCCTTAGCCTAGACTTTCTTCATGGTCATCTACACTTGTCCTGCTGGGTGAGGCAGGTGGTGGATATGTGACCCTCATTGACTTCCATGTGTGTGACCTATTGACACCCACAGTTCTTTGGGCCATCACAGATACTGCAGTGGGGGATGTCACCTTGTGTAGTGCTACCTAGTATGGTGACACCAGTATTTGTTGTGAATTTCCTGCTGTCCCATATAGTTGTCTGCTGCTATACCATTCAGCCACCCAATTCCCTTGCATGCTTGCATCCATATCGTACATACATGTATGAGAACATAATACTCCATTCAATAATTGATAGGAACAGTGACTTACCTTGTTGCTCGGCCGGTACTGAAGACAGTGTTGGGGGGGCTGACTATGTTGGATGCACATAGTACACTTCCTATACATGGTAAAGCTTAGGTAGTGTCATGTTTGGCATCCCTTTTACTGTATGTTCAAGTCAGAGAGAGGTATCAGTCCCTGGGCCCCTACAGTGTCAGTGTGTGTGCTATGCATTTGCCAAGGCCTGGGCATATGGTGCACACCTCCTTCTGCTACAGGGGCATACTCAGGATGTTCCTCTTCTGAGTCCCTCTGTGCCTGTGCTGGCCTTGGCAATGGTGGGGGCTGTATGGCCCTGCCCCATGCTGTTCCTGCTGAAGCTGTTTCCACAGGATCATATTGTGTAGCACGGTACATACTATGAACATTTGTGTACATGTAGCTGGTGAGTACTGCAAGGCTCCACTGGATATGTCAAGGCAGTGGAACCGTGACTTGAGCATCCCAAACACATGTTCTACAAAGATCCTGGTTTGTGCGTGTGCCTCATTATGGTATTCTTGTTCAGGTGTGTGTGCATTTCTGATGGGTGTCATCAGCCATGGCTCCAGTACATAGCTAGCATCCCCCACTAGATGGCTATATGGGATGTCCACCCTACCTGATACAGCTGTGAGCAACGCCACATGTGGGAATCATGATAGCTTCCAGGGCTGCTAGCACACACATTCATGATAAGGCCCTGGGCATCGCACATGATCTTGCAGTTGATGGAGGAGAAGCCCTTGTGGTTTATCTAGACTCTACCCCGCTCACCGGGTGGTGCTTTGATGTGGATGTGCTTGTAGTCTATAGCACCAACTACCTCAGGATATTCTGCTATACAGTGGAAAAAACACATATGTATGGTCAGCGCCTCATGGGCTGTGGGAAAATATATGTGCTCATTGGCATGTTGTGTCATGGCATCCAGGAACTGGTGGAGTACCCTGGATGCTGATGCCTGTGAGTCCCCCATGAGATCCCCAGCTGGTCTTTGGAATATACCTGCAGCTAGTATTCTTAAGCCTAGACATACCTTGGTATGCATTGGGATGGGTTCCCCTCTATTAGTTCGGTGTGTAAGGTATGGCCAGCATAGCTCAATGATTTGTTGTAGAATGTCCCTGTCCACCCTATAGTGCTCTACTATCTCCAGCTCATGTAGGCCCTGGTAGGTTACCCTGGGTCTGTACATTTTCCTCATCCTCCTCACTGTGGGTCGGTTGTCAGCATTATCCTCCTCACCACCCTCAGTCTCTAGCACATATTGATGGAGTAAAGCAGCAGCAGCCTCTAACATATTTAGTTATTTTTGCCAGTTAAAAATCCCCCATCTGTGTACACCGGTGGTGTAGAGTTTGTTTGAAAAAAACAGTCTGATAGGTGTTTGCATAGTTTATAGTAGTGTTCTGGGCTGCTGCATGTGTAATTGGCTGATTCTGATACATTCCACCTGCCAGCTATGCTAGTTCTCCTTGATTGCCTTCCTACTGCTGTTTCTCCTTCCCACTTCCTCCCTATTTAAGCCCCAAGGTGTGCCGCGCATATCCGGTGTACAAATGTAATCAGTTCTGCTATTTCTTGGATTTTTATTTATTTATTTTTATCCCACTACGCACCGTGCACACCCGTTTGTCTAATGTAAGCACTTTTAAGCAGAAATGGCCCTTTTTGAATGCGAACACACGCTGCATTTCATGGAATAAGACAATACAGCCTCAAGACACATCCCCTTCCTTAGCTGTGCTTAGTTAAGGGCAAACACTGGTCACAGAACTCGAATGAGCATACAGCAAGCATGAAACACCCCCTTATGAAGTCATTCAGCTCTTATACTTGCACTGCTGCATTGCTGCACCTATGCGGTTAGGTACAATCTGACACTATGAGGAAATCTGTGATCCAGTATAATTCCCCTCATTTGCATTCCCCAGTGTTTACATCCTTAGTTACTGCACTTAGATGGACCCTTTCCCCTTGAAAACCAGTGACCCTTGTACTGTTTACATTCTGCATGCCATTGACTATAACGGCAAAATGCAGAATTATCTTAAAACTGACTTTTCTCAATTATTTTTTATTTTCGGCATGATCCTGTTTGCGTGCCACTGCCCTAAGGTTAAACTGCCGTGATTGGCCAAAAAAAAAAAGTTTAATTTCATAAAAATAAACTATTATTAATGCCAATGGCCTTATATTTGGCTGTAATACATGCTTTCCATGAGCTGTCCTGCCTCTGTTTCCCTCAGATACAGAAATGTATTCAATTACTAACTGAATACATTTCTGCTCTGACACTGTTCCTACATGGAGTCTGGCCAGCTTCATGGATCACAAAATCACCTCATTTGCATGTTTTTTACCAGCAAATGAGGTGATTTGCATCCTGCACGGCTTTCTGTGCAGGAACAGTGTAGGGCCGCTCATGCACGTGAAAACAGGACTTTCCTGGATCGATCGGCATCCATTTTCCATGCAGGAGTTCCTACACTGTTCCTGCATGGAAAACGGATGTTTGTGAATCCTGAGGTATGTCTAGAAATTAAAAGCAGTAATCTAAATTCTGTTGTTCCCTGTTGACTGAACTCCCATGTGGTTGGGGCAGAAAGGTATTCACTGGATTTCTAATTGCCAGCAGAAAACTAGGGTTGCCACCTTTTCAAATGCCCAAAGTGGGACATTTTTGGTACAAACGTCAGATTCTGCAGAACAAAACATACCCACGGCCAGTACAAAGGACAGAAATTCACATTTTTGTCTAAATAAAAGCTTATTCTTATAGCATTTCAGTTGCTTATTCTGTTTCTTATAACATTTAGGTGTTTCAGATACGGAATAACTGTTTTATGCAACTATTACATAAAATATAGGAAATATTTTTGTCCTAAAATCTCACGACATTTGCCATTTTTTCAATTTTTTTGTAGGACACAACTACCTAAAGAGGGACTGTCCCTCGCAAAGTGGGACAGGTGGTAACCCTAGCAGAAACATTTCTGTAATTGCATTTGTGATACTGGCTATCTCACAACCTGCATATAGCAAACATTTTAAATGAGACAATTCTAATTATTTATTTGGCAGTGACAAATCTAGCTCTGATGAATCATATTTATTTAAATGAAAAATGTTGATTTAACAATCTGACAATGTTATTTATGGACCTTAAGATTTGTTTTTCAAATAAAGCCTTCCAGAAATTGAAAGAAATATTAACTTAACTGGATATTTTAGATGGCTGCAGTGATGCAGCAGTAAGCATTGTTGCCTCACAGCAAGAGGTCCTCCAGTTCAGTTTTTGGCTGGGGCACCTTCTGTGTGGAGTCTGCAAGTCTTCCCTGCAGTTGAGTGACATACAGTAGATGCATATGTGTGCATGCATGTGTGCATGTGTGCGTGTGTGCTCGGGTGCATTTGTGTGCACCTTCTGTGAAGGTTGGGTGCCAGGCTGGCAACTCCACACTGTAAATATTCCACTACCCATCAATCTTCAGACCTGTGATCTGCTGTGGCCACCCCTAATGGGAGAAGCTGAAAGACATTGCATTATTTGGATATTTTAATAGTGTTGAGGTCAACATATATTTAAAGATAGCAAATGGTACCAAGGGGGATTATTAATAATATTATGGTTAACTCAGTAATAACAAGGTAATACTGTCATTGTAAATATACCATTTATTGCTGACGTGAACTACAATTTGAGTTTATGTGGAGTAAATCAATTGGATGAGGACAGTGCATTTGCTTCTGGTTAAATCAAGGCTACATGGGAATATGTCAGATGTTGAAGTATTATGGTGAATGGAAATGTGTTTATTTGAATTTTGTTATTCTAACATTCAAACAACAAAATGTAAGTTTGCAGTTCCTGTGTACAATGAATATTCAGCTGTAGTACAGTTTCATTTTGACTGATAAAGTTCTGTCAGTGCATCAAGGTTTGTAGGAGTTGTCAAGAACTGTGAAGATGACAACTATCATAGCTTGGCTGAAAAAAGCCTCATACTGTTCAAAACATCAAGGCTAAAAGATGTGTGGCTTTGCTGGAAATAAAATCTGGGTAAAATGCATCCCATTGTAGTTTGACAATATGCCATACAACCAATACATAAAACAAACTTTATAAATAAAGCACTAGATGTAAAACACTGGATATTACCAAACCACAACATGCAGTGACCTTAATAAATTAATGTCAGCATTTGTATAATTGCCTGTGCTACCCAAATTTTTGAACAATTGCAACTTTGTAAAATTGTATTCTGTTGTTTTGGTAATATTGAGTGGGATATATTACATTTTATGAAGTTGTATTAAGTATAAACCAATTTAGATATGAGGTCATTTGCCCCAGAGTCAAATTTTGCCATGGAATTTCAGAATTTTTTTGATTTAGATCAGGTGATAGAAGATACCATTGGAAGATACCATTAATAAAGTGTGCTACAAGTCAATTTGCATACATCTGTCCAAGCTGGTATTGTTAACCAAACCATAAAAATTGTTTACAAGGCACCTTGCTGACTTACCATCCCAGGGACAGTACCATTTCAAGACAGAGATGGAAGGCATGAAGTACTGCAGTCTAAGGCTGTCAAATTATATTCTTTCCAACAAATTAAGCTTTTTTGAAATTGGACAGTTTATGCTGAAAGCATTATTTCTGGCTAGATCTGCTATGAGTTCTTGAAAGACAACACCCCAGAAACAAAAAGCTTAACTACTGAAATAACCATGGATAAAATAATAGAAAATTTATTTTTTACAGGCACATAGGAAACTTCAGCCATCATTTTGCCCTCACTTATTTATACCAACTCCATGTTTGCACAATTTTGGGAAAAGATAAATCAACCCAGTAGGGGTAAAACACTACTGGTACAACTCTATCTCATACCAGAGCTACTGAGAATTTAAAACCACTCAAGGAGATGCATTTTGGAATATTTGATTCTTATATATGCATTCTGTTAGTTGATTAGATTTTAGCAACATGTGCATATTCTTCGCTCAGCATATGATAGTAGAGAAAGTTCATAAGGGCGTACAGTTTCTAAAGCACATTTTGACAAAAAATGGAAGAACCATTTGCTTTATATATATATATATATATATATATATATATATATATATATATATATATATATATATATATATATATATATATATATATATATTTTTTTTTAATTTGGAGTTTCTTTCTTTATTTCTTTCTTTATTTCTTCCTTCCTTTCCTTTTTTACAAAATAAATGCAACTTTTGCTAATGAATATGTAAATGTCTTCAAGTCACAGATGTAAAATGAATTATTCTGCCTTTCCACATGCATTAACCATCATGATTTACGTCATGCAAGATACTTGAATAGTTACCTACAGACAATAATCTAGGCAGGTTTCACTATTCGACCAGATGGATAACGATATCTTTATACCCATGATTAGTAGTAGGAAGTTCTGGGTGTCTCAATGTCTTAACAACAACCTCTGCTACTTTCACACATTGCTTGTCTATAATTAGGTCTCCCAGTATGACAAACCCAGGTCTTTTCTGTACTGTTTACTTCATCTACGTCTGCTCACACTGTATAGTGTTCGATAAGTAAGTAACATGCCTATTGTATATTAAATCATATGGCCATTACAGAAATTATGTTTCATCACCAAAGGAGCAAATGAATGGTCCATACTCTGTTTACAGTATGACTGTGCATAACATGACAACAAGCACTTAGAAATAAAAGCAATTAAGTTGCTGATACATGTAGACTGTAGTAGCTGTGCTTTTGGTTTTGTTGAGAGTTGGAATTAAATTTTGAAAGTGTGAAAATACTGATGTTCCTTAGAATGACACCATTCCTAAACTAGGCAAAGCATTTTGCTATTGTAGATTAAGATGTATAAAGAAGAAATGTAAAACTTTGTTGTTACATTTATATTTTCATGCTAGGAAGTTTATATGTCTGATCATGCATTGCATTAAGTTGTGTTTTTTACTTAAAATGACATAGGTAGAATTTTCTCATGAACACACTTCCCTAATTCTTTATGTTCTTGTTCTTAATCTACCTCTACATTTTGTAAAATGTTACGTATTTTAGTTATGGCAACTAAATAAAATGCTTTCCAAGTGGAATTTACCAGCAATGATATGCCTTCACAAGTATTGACTAATCATTCATCTCTTTGTCTATGTCCATATTATTGCACAATAATATACAGAGTTTATAACATATGAAGCAATAATTTGATTTCATTTCCCTTTATAAAAGGCAATCGACATGTGACAAACAAAAATAAGTCCTACATGACAAGAAATGCCATTTTAAATATGAAATGCTCAAAACCCGAACCACAATGTTTCTTGACATTCTCATAATGTTCTGCTGGTAGACCCAATACAGTATGTTTGTACACTCCTGTTGAATGCCTTATTTTGCTCTCATTTTCATTTTACTTCAGATATACAACAACATTTGTTAAGTTAAACAGAATTTTACCTGGATGATTCTCCTTTCAGTAACCCACAGTGCAAGGAAATCCTTTAATCAAAAAGAGCGCTCATCAATGAATTTAATAACTTACTTTTAGGTATGAACCTTAGACTTAGCTATGTTATTTTATGGGACACTAGAAGCACATCCCTAAATGGCAGGTTGAGTTGGGTCTCTTTTCAACCCAAGAAAAAAATGTCAGTTAAAACCAATTTGTTTAAGTGGGTGTACTATGCTATAGCTCAAAACAGAATAGAGAGATGGAAGAAAGAAAATAATTAGTCTAGCCATGAGGGTTTGATTCTCTTTAGTGAAGAAATAAAAAAAAAAAATGAAAACAAGAAAATTAATCAAGAGCAAAGCCAGGCACCTAGTAGGTAGGCCATGGGATAACATTTTTGAATACTTTTATTCATTTTATACAGTGAATGGTACCAGAATGTAACATATCAAATATTTACATGTTTTTCTTTTGAAAAGTTACAGAATTTTTTGTTGGAAGACTTTTTCACAGAATGCCAAACTGGCTAAATGGGTGCTACACTTAAGTCTCTCATTTTATTAAATATATTTAGTGAAAATGTAAGTTATCAAGAAATATTTATTTTCAATGTGCAGTCTTGCCCAAAGTTCAGCCCTGTATTCAGGTGATAATATATATAATATGTCAAAAGGAAATGACATTTATTCAGAGGCTCCTAATGGCATGGAATAATGGAAACTACTGCTCAGTGCTTTCCATATAAATACTATTTTAGAAAACTCAAAAACAAATTCTGGATACTTATCAGTAAACTGCATTTATCATAATTATGCCAGCCTTGTACAATAACTTGGTAAACTTCACAACTAACTTTTAAATAAATATACCCCATAATGTATGTGCTTTTTCAATATGATTTTAATATCCAAAACTATGAATGGACTACATAATAAATGTCATACAATTCAACAACATTTTAGCATTGATAATGACCTTGATCAAGTCATTCTTAGGTCAGACATGGGGTGGTATTCAAAGTCATTATGCAAATGTATAAAGGCTATCTGCTCTGTCCCTGAATAAGTGCAGCAAAGGAGTGATTCATAGAGACCACTTGCACTAAAGCCAATAGCCATGAAAAAGCATAAGCAAATGAAGTCATAAGGAAAAATGATTTAAAACAGTGTACACTATTCAGCCCTTTTCCTACCTACTTGTAATCCATAGTCACCATTTGCCCTTTTCCCTGCGGTCCACAGATTCATTATAAGAGGTGGAGTCACACCTATTCTATCTGCTTTGCAATCCGTGATGATGCTGTCACTGTTAGCCTAGTTACTTTGCAGTATGAGATGCTTGTCTTGACCTCATGTCACCATTAGTGCCCAGCAGCACTCGCCGGCCAAGAAGGTGGAGATACAGGTAAAGGATAATTTACTTAATTTTGAAAATCAGGAGATACTTGATAGTTTTAGAGTTGAAAAGAACATTGTAAGGGTCTTAGTAAGTATGTATGGTCCACCACAGAGGCACTGGCAAGATGTGTGGCCTTCCTATCCCTGTGGACACAAAGGTATGTATGGCCCTCACTATACTTGCCACATGGACTTTCCAGAGACAGAGTGGTAACACAGTGGGTATTGAACAAGCTTCTGCCTCAAAGGTACTCTGGCAGTTCCTGGATATAGTCTTAAAATGTCTGGATCTGTACATTTATTTCTTGTTGTCACCTCAGGACTGAGCCAGGGCTATGCATGCCTTTTATGGGGTAGCACAGTTCCCTGAAGTACGTGGTGCAATAGATTGTACCCATGTTGCAATTAGGGTCCTATCTGGTCCACATGGAGCTGAACATCAAAAGGAAGGGATACTATTTCATTAATTTCCAGGTGGCATGCGATGCATGGGAAGCTTATCACCAATGTCTCTGCCAAGCATCCTGGCAGTGCACATGATTTCCATGTCTGGCACACTATCTCACTCTACCACTTCTTCCTGCATGTTAAGATGCCCAGTGATTATCTTGTTGGTAAGTGGAAACATATTTAGTCTCTATTTTATTTAAGTAGTTATTCATGGTGAAATAAATTTCTGAATACTAAACCACTCTTTCTGTTTTTGTCTTCCCCTTTTCTCCTTTTTTTCCCTTTCAGCTGATGCTGTATACTCATTGCAGTCATGGCTCATGACACCACTTAGAAATCCAAGTGTAGCTGCTGAAGAGAACTACAACACAGCCTTGTCCCAGACCCATATTATCATTGAGAAGAACTTTGGCTTTTTTAAGGTAGCAGGAAGAGTCTGGCATTACCCTTCAATATGACCCAGCTACTGCATACAGGATGCTTACTGCATGTTGCATTCTGCACAGCATGATCATGTGCTGGCGTTCTGATGAAATGACATCTGCTGTTACTGCAACTCCCATTTCCAGTCCTACTATGATTAATGGTGACCAGCTGGCACCGATATTAAGGGATCTCATGCATCAGACTTATGCAAAGCATACAGCGTTGCAGATAAAGAGGTGGCGTCTCTTCTAGGACTATAGACTATAACATCCAGATTAGTGTTTCCTTTCTTATTAAAAAAAACACTCAAAGGAGAGGTTCTGCTAGGTGCAAATAAACTCTGACATGATCTTTGTTGTACCTGTTTCCCGTACTAATTAAAGTACTTTCTTGAAAAGCACTTGTAGTCTCATGTGATCTGCCCCCATGTGTTTGGACAGTAACCCAATCCTCTTTTCCTTCCAAGACTCACTCCTACTTGAGTCTGGTAAGTCCTAACTAGGGCACAAATGGAGGCAGCCTAAGATGCTTGTTTTGTCACCATACCATACATCAGTGTGATCATGGCATCATCCCAGATCTCTGCCATTTTTGTAGAATTCTGGAAATCCTCATTCATAAACAGCTGACTCTCTGTGGCCATGCTCCAAGGCCTAACTATGTCATGGCACAGCTGCTGCTGGGAATTAAATGCTTTATATGTTTTCAGGGGTAGCTGTGATAAATTCCTGTACTTGGTGCCCCTTTGTAAAGGTGTCTCTATGGGCACTGTTACCTCTGAATGTCTGTCATTTTCCAGAATGTGTTCATCTGAGTTTGGAAATGATGGTATAGAGGTGCATGGATTTTTTTCCAGTACAAGTGTGAGTGCAATTTCAGCATGTGTTTGACATTCTCATGCACTGTTACTTCCTGCAAAGTTACTTATATGCTGTGTGGTATAATATCCTGCTATTAAAGTTGGGGGCTGCCTGTGACTTTCCTCAGACTGCTTTATAAATATAACCATGTTATCATCATCATCATCATCATCATCTTCAACAGCTATTCTAATCCTTAAATTGCCCAAATTTATTGGTATAGTGGAACTGTTTTTTTCCACTGCTGACTCTATAAAAAAATTTTGAAAATGTTACCAATAAAGAAGTAACATACACTACTGTATGCTGAATAAGGAGGTATGGAAGACACTTACCATGCACATGGCCTTCTTTTCCATTCTGTGCAGAACTAGAAAGTTCATCTGTTAATTGTAATTGTTGTGTGTTTAAAGTAATCATTGCATGTTGGCATTCAATTTATATATGAATATGTTCTTTTTTTTCTTGTTTTGGTTTTTCCCAGGTAGGGGTCACCACAGCAAATCACCTGACCACTCATGATTGGCAGTGGAGTTTTATGGTGTCACGTTGCCAGTCTGGTGCCCAACCTTCCAAAGAAGGCACACACATGCACACACTCATGCCTAGAGCCAATTTAGAGTGCAGCAGTCTGTTGCTGCTGCAGACATTGGTAACAGCCAGTGCCCACACTACCTCTGATTATTCCAGTCTTATAATCTTTCGTGTCCCAGTCATCCTCATTAATAGAGAGGATATATTCCTCATTTATTCTTAAAGGGGTAATTGCTGGAGCTCCCCCAGTACTAGAACTGGCAAATGAATTCTGCCTTGCCTTGACTCTAGCATGTCCTACTATGATTTGTCCTCATCTTGTGTGTTTTACAGTGTGGTTCCTCCAACCAACATCATTATATTGATAAACACTTGATTTCAGGCCTTTGCCTTCTCAGCTTGTTTGGACATCCCTTTACTAAAAAGTATATGCATAGGGCTTCCATGAAGATGCAGTTCTACTCATGGATAAAATTATACTTTTGCTACCTTGATCCCTCGTTTTGCATTGTTACTGCACCTAAAATAATATGCCATAGTCATACTCAAAAAGCTTTTGATGTAATAATCAGTCAAATAATGCAACAATGAAAACACACCTGCCATCATCACAAAAAAGGCTAGATGACACAGAACATAATTATATACACATGCACCATCTCAATCCAGCCAGACATGTTTGTGTTCAACTAATGTTGTCATCATCATGAATGCAATCACAACAGGAAGGCAGGCAGTTTATTAATAGATCCTGCCTTCCCCTACCACTATGGAGTCACTAAATTATATCAAAACTAATTACTTTTTTTTACCATGTGTGCACAATCATTAAATGGCATCAAAATAAATTACTTTCTCAGTGATCACGATACATTTCCACTGCTGCTGTAATGAATTTCCATGTACAAATTATGGTTTTATGGTATTCACTTGAGTCATTTTAATATACACCTTGTCATTTAAGCAAACATTTCTTTTGGTAAACTCCAGAAACTTACATAATTTCAGATTAATTTGCAATATTTCTATTATTTTTGCTTTAATAAATAATGAAACAAAACCCCCCCCCCCAAAAAAAAAAAGCAAACATTTATACTCCAAGAGGAATGTATAAAGAAATTAAATTATTTCTTCCTGATATTCAGGTGTAATACTCCAAAACGCTACCAATAGCAAGCCACACCAGAATTTATCCACCATGTAAATGAAATGTGAATGTATTCTTTAAAAAAGGTAGGTGACAAAACATTTTTGCAAAAAGCAAACTTGCCAGTAATAAAAATACCATGGGCCGAATTCACAATGGCTTGCATGGAGTCTAAGAGTAGAGTAAGACTCCATGCAGCCATCATGTCCGACAAGCGATCCAGGAACACCCTGCAGAGGCGTGCAAGAGAGCTCCTAAAACGGCTCTTACACGGACAGGGCTGGGGTATGCAAATTACCTCAATTGCAGATGAAAGGCATGCAAATGAGGTAGATTTGTGATTCAGGAAACCTGAACCTGTATGAGTAAGAGCATTGTTATTTGCAGAAAAGTATTCAGTTGACAACTGAGTACCGTTCTGCAAATAGCAAAACAGAGCCATGACAGCTCCAAATAAAGGTTGCATCCAGTGCAGGAAGCATGCCAATGGCCAAATATATGGCCATTGGCAATGTTTCCCGATGCAATATGAAAAAAAAATATTTTCTTTCCTCCAATTTCCAATGTTTAAGCATAGTGCAGCGCCGCGCAAACGGGCTGCACTCTAGAAACCAGAAAACTAAAAATTTAAACCCACAAATGTGGATCTTATTTAAATTGTTAATGTACAATGCAAGGGAATGGCAGGCTGAAGACAACATGGCCACCAAGTAGAGGTTGCTAAGGGGGGAAGCTCAGTCTAAGAGATGTAACCAAGCATTAATTAGTAGGCAATCCTATGCAAAGGAGGGTTAGGATAGTGAATCGCAAGTTTACATAGCAAATGAGCACAGTCAATGGAGTGTAGGAGTAGGATAAGGGGAGTAACAGAGTAGAAGATAGGTGACATCACGAGTGGGGTATGCATGAAAGAAGTGAAGCTCATTGGAGCAGAGTGGCATGTGTCAGCTGTCATTTACACATCATGGAAAGAAGTGTGTCAACAGGTAGGCTAGGTAAAGGCAAGAAATGGAAGGTGTATGCCGTGGATAACACCAAAGTTTTTTGCTGAGTGGGTATGCACACGTGTGCGCCCATGTAAACTCGAGTAAGACAGAGTGTGCGCGTGTAAGCATGAGTGTGTGCGTTTAAGCTGGAGTAAGCATGTATAAGGCTGTTTAAAGAGTTGTAAGCGCGTTTGGGCTGGTGTGCACACATTTTAACCCGAATAAGCAAGTTTTAGTCCGTGTAAGCATGTGTGCATGTGTGTGAGCTGCTGTGAGCATATTTGCACTTGTGTGTGTGGTGCTGCCCCCCCCCCCGAGGAAACAGAAAGGAAAAAGGAAGCTCAACAAATAGTAGGAAGCTACCAAAGAGTAATAGCAGAGCTAGCAGGTGAAAACTATCAGAATCAGGCAATTATGCAGGCAGTACACTAGCCAAGCCCAGCCTAGCACTTAAAACTCTGCAAACAACAGTCCATTGTGTTTCTCACAACAGACACTGCAGTAAGCTAATAAAAGTGAAAACTGAAAAAGCTTTACTGAGACAAAGAAATGTTAGGGGCTGCCATTACTGTTATAAGGTGACATATGCAACATGCTGCTGGACAACCCACAGTGAGGAGACGGAGAAGAGTGTACAGGCCCAGGGTAAACTACCAGGGGCTACATGAGCTGGAGATAGTGAAGCGCTATAGAGTGGACAGAGACCTCCTGCAGCAAATTGTTGAGCTGTGCAGGCCACGCCTCACACACAGAACCAACAGAGGGGAACCCATCTCAGTGGAAACCAAAATATGTGTTGGCCTAAGAATATTAGCAACAAGTATCTTCCAGAGACCAACCGGTGATATGGTGGGGATATCACAGGCATCAGCATCCAGGGTACTGCACCATTTCCTGGATGTCATGTCAGCACATGTCGGTGATCATGTATATTCCCCAATTCTCATGAGGTATGGGCCAGCAATATGCGTCTCTTCCAGCAAATAGTGGAATACCCTGAGATAGTGGGTGCAATAGACTGCACGCACATATGCATCAAAGCACCAGCCAGTGAGTGGGGTAGGGTCTACTTCAACCGCAAGGACTTCCCCTCCATCAACTGACAGGTCATCTGTGATGCCCAGGGCATAATACTGAATGTGTGTGCTGGTTGCCCTGGAAGCTACCATGATTCCCATATCTGGCATCTGACACAGCTGTAACAGACATTTGCCAATGGGGACATCCCACATGGTCACCTATTTGGGGATGCTGGCTATGCACTGGAGCTGTGGCTGATGACACCCATCAGAAATGCACTCATACCTGAACAGGAATGCCATAATGAGGCACACGCACAAACACGAAATGTAATTGAGCGTGTGTTTGGGCTGCTCAAGTCATGGTTCCGGTGCCTGGACACATCTGGTGGAGTCTTGCAGTACTCACCAACTACATGTACCCAAATTGTCATGGTATGTGCTATGCTACATAATATGATCCTGTGAAAACAGCTGAGGCAGGACCAGCATAGGCCTGGGCCAAACAGCTCCCCACCATTGCCAAGGCAATCACAGGCAGAGCATGACTTGGAGGAGGAACAACCTGAGCCTGCCCCAGTAGGCAGAAGGAGGCATGCCCAGTATGCTTTGGCCTTGGCAAAGAAAGAGGCAATGCATAGCACATACACTGGCTCAGTAGGAACTCTGGAAATTATACCTCTCTCTGACTTACACATATAGTAAAAGGGATGCATAAGTTGACACTACCTGCTTTCAAACATGTACAGGGAGTGTAGTATGTGCATCTGACATAGGCAGCCCTGCAGCACCACCTGAGGCATGAATGCCATGTGTTAAGCAATATAAAGCAGTGCTAAACAGCATTTACCACCATGTAGTATATGCAAACAAAATCGCACACACCAACTAGCACAACTGTTGTCAATGTTGAGTAATATTGGGCAACATCCAGCAATGTTGGTGAATATTGAGCAATGTCGGACAAGCCTGGTCTAAGTAGGGCATAGCTGAACAAAAGCCACATGCTCATAATTGCTTAACTGGCCCTTAAGCAGTCTGGTCTGCTCAGTATGAAAATATAAAGCAGTGATGGACCTCAAACCCAAGATACTGTGCACTATAGTTAAAGTACTGAACCACTAAACCATGACAGCATTACAGTGTTCAGCCTGTATGAAGGAATGTTGATAAGTCTATGCAAAGTATCTCATGGAAACCCTGCCGGCACAGCATAATCTCTGTCGAGTTAAGACACAAAGGTGAGTCCTGCAGTAAGAACAGAACCTGACTTCCAACACACACAGTATAAATGTTAATATTGGTCATGTTCACACACATCAACAAATGTAGTGGACCTCAGATATCAACATACTGAAAGGTCACACTGGGCATGCTCACACATGAATAAATGAGACAAATGTCAGGCAACAAAACACAGAAAGCCGGAACTGGGCATGCTCACACACTTAGGCCATATCTGAGTACAGCAGTGGGCCACGCATATCTGGCAGTTGCATGTGTTAACCCAGGAACCTCTCACTATCCAGCAATTCACCCTGTGCACACAGGTATATGACAACAGACACATATATAATATAGTGGAACCCTGTCATAATCAAATATGTTCTGCAGATACCTAAGTTGTTCATAGAAACTGGTAAAGCAAAGACGATAAAGACCTGCAAACAGTATCAGCAATAAACATTGTGCATCCTGAACATTAGCATAGGTACAGAGGTCGATACCAGGCTATCTGCCCTAGGGCATGTACAAGCCTAGCCAGAGTGTGTTTGGCATTCGCAACCCTGTCAGATTACTACACTGTGCGTGTGAATAGTAGGTCACACAAGATTGCCCATGCACGTTTAGGCTAGTGTGCCTCTGTCTAGCAGGGACACAGAAGATATCCCAGGGGTAAACATACGATCACACATACAGTCGTCAAGATGTCTCCTGTAGGTGGTCAGTGGGTGGCTCTGCCTATGTGAAACTGGGATTACAATCCAGAGTGAGTGGAGCCTCTGGGATAAGAATCTGTCCGTCCAGTATGTCCTATTAACATCTGTGCTGAGGTATTTTCCCTGGAGTGTATAGCTCCAAGGGAGTTGGATATCCTGAGCTGGAGCATGTCCAGTAATTCTGGGTTGGGTATATCTGTAAACAACAGGCACACATCATATCCGAGTAGGTGGTAAGCGACTGAGTAGAGCTGGAGTTACTGCATCCAAACTGTGCAGGGCATCCGTGTGAGTCCCTAGATCTGCTTGGTGAGGAACTTCTGTGGCCAGTACAGTTGCTGCAGGTGTCGGGTAAGGTACACCCCAAATGTGGTATTGTAACCAAGCATGGCTGTGATGAGTATAGGGGCACAATGACCTCACTCGCTCTAGATGTGAAACCATATGGGATAAGGTGGCCTATATAGAAGGTCTGTCAAACCACTTTGGCAACGTGATTGTCAAAGGTGACAGTACGAACAAGTCATGTCCCCAAGCCCCTAACAACTCCTACCTTATGTAATGGAGTACTACCTATGAGGTAATGTGTGGGCATGTTGTTATTCCCAAAGGGGATGACTATGCAACTAATGGCATTTAGCTGTAGGCCATGGCTCAGGCACCAGTCATCCATATCTGTGAGACCCTGTTTGAGTATGCATGTGGCAGCTGGAGAGTTGATTATGGCACCCAGTTTGCTGTCAAGTGCGAACATGGTCAGCCATATTCCCCCTGTGGTAACCTGTGCGTCAGACAAATATATACTGAACAAGAGAGGTCCCAGGACCGAGCCGTGTGGGATGCCACGTGTAACTGGTGTATAGTCAGACATGGCACCTGCAATTCTGACAATCTGGGTGCTATCCCTGATCCAGTTAGCAATCCATTGTGTGAGATATGTGTCCATATCAACGCTGGTGAGCCTATGCATAATGGTCCAGTGGGATATTGTGTTGAAGGGCTTTGCAAGGTTCAGGTAGGCTGTGTGGACAACCCTCCCTATGTCGATAGACCTGTTAACCGTTTAAAGAATACAAACAGGTTCAAGAGGCAAGATCTGCCCACAACAATGCTGAAATGTGTAGGACACAGTGTCTGTAGATTCCCGATGTCTATGTGGTATGAGTCTCATGACAATATGCTCCATAGCTTTGCAGAACAGGCTAGTTAGGCTTATAGGGCAATATTGTCTGTTGTCCATTGTGGCACCAACTCTGTGGAGTGGGACCACTGTCGCTGTACGCCATTCCTTGGGTACATATCCTGTAGTAACTCCCATATTGAACAGTGATGTAATGTGAGGGTTACGTCTGTCATGAAGCTCGTGTATGATGCAGGCCTGGACACCGTCTGGTCCCATTGATGCTGTGATGTACGCTTTGGGGAGGGCAGCACTCACCTGTTACTGTGTGATGTCAGGGAGGTTACACTCTGTTGGGATGAATAGTTGCTCCTTAAGGGGGATGGGGGGAGAAATCTGCACTGAACCTGTTTGCCAGGATGTTGGCAATGCCAGTGGGTTGAGGGTAAGTTTAGTCAGTATGCAGTAACTCACAGCATATCAGTGAGTGACCACCCAGGTTCCTGACATAACTGAAGAAGGCCGTGTGATAGTCCTACGTGTCTGGTGCAATTGTCCGGTAGAAGCGGCCCTTAGAAAAGTTCATGAGTGATTATAGCTGTCTGCTAGTACAGATCACAGATGCCTTCCCAGTCTGGGATTGTGCTCTATCATGTAGTAGCTTCCTCCTGACATTGTACAGCTTATTCATGGCAGGGGTCTACCAGACACGTCCCCTGCCATTGGAGGAGTGAGTCCTGTTGTTATTTGGGATAGCACAATCCATGCAGTCCACTAGGTGTCCATAGAATGTGTATGTAAAGTATTCAGCAGTCTGATCCATATTTGCCACTGTCTCAGGGTCTCTGAAGGATACCACCTTGCTTTGGTGAAGTGAGACGTTGGCTCATGAGAAGTTTACCAAGATTACCCAGGATGGGTGTGTGGAGGGTATATGTATGTCCAGTGAGATACATGTATGTTCTGACCTTACCAATCAGGGATATATCGCTGGTGTGGAACATAGAGTCCCCATGTTGGTGATGATCAGGTCCAATATGTATTCCCACTTGTGGCTGTGCTGACTGCTTGTGCCATAGCATATGAGTCTACAAATTGTAGCGACTGTTGGGCGAGGGTGTTGGGGCTTGAGTAGTATCCCCAGTCAATATTTGTGTATTTGAAGTCACCCAATATAATGGTGTTTGTGGAGACCTTCATATTCTCCACTGTTCCCAGGAATGCCGAGTGTGGTTCCTGAGTATGGGATTGTGGTCTGTAGCAGGCACCAAACTGAAAGGCAGTTTTGCACAATGGTAATTGTATATGTATGGTCTGTGATGCTTTGTGCAGTGCTACTAACCCGGAGGTGTGTGAATCTGTGATGTATATGGATACTCCCCCTAGTTGTGCTGTCCGTTCCAAGTCCTGTGGTCAGAAAGCATGTATGAAACATATCCTGGTAGTGCTGGTGTGCATATGTGATCCTGAACTAGATGTCTGTTAGTGCACAGATATCGCTATCCTCCATACTGAGGAGAGTCCTGAGTGGCCGCAATATGAGGGTAACACATCTGGTGTTGAGCAGCATTACCCTTAGTGTCATTTAACCTGTAATGTCTATGGAGGTGGGTTTGTCTTTTGAGCCCTGCTCATCAAATACACTATGGTGGTAGCAAGAGCCTTAGCCAGCATTCGAAGGTCCAAGGGTGGCAGGTGCAAGCTGTCCATAGTGAAGCTACATGGTATGTCGAGCATGTTATCACAGGCTGACAGACACTGTATCCCCTATGAATGACACCAATTTGTTAGCCAACTGTTAAACATGATATGTTTGTCTGTATAATGTGACATCATAATTGGTGGGTGTAAGATGCTAGACAAGGTCAGGGTCATACTGGCCTGGGCTACATGATCAGAGTGTTCCTCCATGTACCATGTCATGTGGTCCAGGGAGTAACATCTGAGGTTTTACGCACCAGCATGGACAATGATGGTGCCAGTCCTGTACTTGCTTTGGAGTGACTTGACTGCATGTGTTATGTGGCAGATCCTGGCACCCGACAGACAGCCCAAAGTGACTATTCCCATGTTTGGGCTGTTGAGTGGTACGTCAGTGTGTCTGACAATAAGTGTCGCCTATTACAAGTGTATTAGGTGTGTTGTTTAGCCTGAAGGGCAGTGACTGTGTGGCACAGTGACATTGTGAACTATGTGATATGTGGGTATTGTAGTGGGGTAGCAGTTGTGTGTGTGCATGCTGTGGAGGTCTCTGCTACTTAGGCAGAGTTAATTCACAGCATCTGAGTATGTCTATGTGTGATAATGTGGTTTGAGTGCTGTCGCCAGAGGATATGTAAGACTGATATGTTGTGTGTGTGGTTACCTTCACCACCTGATAGACTGTGCCAGTGATGGGTCGAGAGAGTTCAGCACCTTGTATGTCTCTATAGGTGCATCTTACACATATATCTAAGTTTGTCGGGAGGAGGAGAGGGTTGTCTGTGTACATGAGGCAGATGTGACATTGTGTCAACATCACAATATTCACCAGCTGGACTGGAGAGTACACACAAAACTGACCCCTGGACATGTTGGGATATTATGATGACATACACTGTAGCCAGATCACAAAGGATCAGTAGGGTGTTAAGTGTGTAAAAGAGTATCACAGGGATTAGTGCTCAGGTTCGTTAGTGTTCTGTAAAGAGCAGCTGAGAAGGAGTCCAGACTTAATCATGACACCTCTGACAGGTATGTCATATATAGTAATGTACACCCATATATGTCCTGAGTCAGGGCCAACTGTACCTGACTGACAATGCCAACATCCTGACAGACAGGCCCATATATACAGACCCACCTCCCACTGACGATAGTCCATATCATCATATCAGGAGATATCACATGTAGAATGGATGAACAGCTACCCCCAATGCCAAAAGCATGGCAGCAAGTGGAATACATTGATTCCCAATATGTGTCATGCATAAACTACAGAACAAACAGATCCTGCAGCTGAACAGTCAGCTGAGCCCCCCCCCCCTACACAGGATGTGGAACCTTGAATGTGTTACAGCAACATATGGCACTCCACACAAGTGTTGGTGCACAACACACCATGGGAAGTACAGTCCAGTACGCCTATGAAGTCTGATCTGCAAGGCCATGGAGTCCATCATGGTTGAAGTCATAAACAGAGCTATTTGAAGCTGACATACACACAACCCTACTAACTGTGGTATGTTCATGTGCGGATCATGGTTCCCAAACATGCTAGACTGTTTGCAAGGCAGCCACCCAGGACATACATCACTGCACATGGCTACACATGTCTCACAGAGACTTTGAATAGCCCTTTATCAACATCCCAGACACATGTAGTACCCACAAAACCAACAAGCTGTGCATAAATATGTGTTGACATATGAAGGAATGTCAATGTGTCCACAGATAGATCACACAAGGTAAGGACTATGAGTTCCATTTCAAGCTGTTGACACCCGATGACCCACATGGACCATTCCTGGAATGGCATTAAACAAAGTGTACACACATTACCATGTCCAGTCTGATGATGTTACCATCCTATAAATACCGCAGGAGAAGGGAAACCAGCTAGTATCAAAACATAGTTAGGTATGGGTTTGAATCCTGCAAACACTGTGTGTGTGTGTGTGTGTGTGTGTGTGTGTGTGTGTGTGTGTGTGTGTGTGTGTGTGTGTGTGTGTGTGTGTGTGTGTGTGTGTGTGTGTGTGTGTGTGTGTTTGTCTTTGAACGGAGTACCCTTTTTGGAGACTGGGAAAACACACTAAAATAGGTGCATTCCTCTTTGGAAAGACTGATGATGTCACCATCCTACAAATACAGATGGAGAAGAGAAGCCACCCAGTAAAGCAAATAGCGTGCCATGTTAATGCATTTCTCTCTAGTATCATAACATAGGTAAGTAGGGGTTTGAATCCTGCAAATGCTGACTGTGCGCGTGGGGTGTGTGTGTATGTGTGCAATTGTCTTAGAAAGGAGTGCCCTTTTTGGAGACTGGGAAAACACACTAAAAGAGGTACATTCCTCTTTGGAAAGACTGATGATGTCACCATCCTACAAATACAGACGGAGAAGATAAAACACACAGTAAAGCAAATACCTTGCCATGTTACTGCATCTCTCTCTAGTATCATAACATAGTTAGGTAGGGGTTTGAATCCTGCAAACGCTGTATGGGTTAATGCGGTGTGGGTTTTGCTTTTACTATGGTATGACATATTATGATTACAACAGTAAGTGCATTGCACACATCAGGTATCTGTGTGGCAAATATATATATGTGTACATGTCCCCTCAATCAGTACATAGGTGTGAAGCCGGCAAACTACATGAATACATTTGTTTCTATTGACAGGTTGTGCCACTGCTTCTCAGATCGTAGGTCACATATGTATGTATGTGACAAGGCCATCCACTGTCGTGATCTGTGGCCAAGGTCATCTGTGCCACACACACCCATGACAGTTACTTAAGAGTAGTGTGAATGAAGGTATATGCCTGGGGTATATGTCAGACATGTTCATACACAACAACGACTGCCAATAATGGACAGTCTTTATAGGTGTACAACTGCCTTGTGGATATGCATTCAGGCCTCTAATACCTTATGCGACACACTTTGGGACTCCACAATACCTATGGATATGTGGATACCAAGGGACACATGACATAACATGAGGCTGTATGTACACATTGGTACCCAACATACATGTTGAGGGCTACCACCTATGTGGTACTGATGGGATAGTATGTATAGTACATGTGGATGACTATGCCATAGTCGACTTACTGCTATACAGCAGGTATCAGACAACAAGTATCTGTCTGTATGATACCCTTATGTAGGATATGCATCCCATCCAGGGAATGCATTGTAGGCCAATGCATGCATTTCCAGATTTGGATGGACACATCCCTAGTGTGTTTGCACGTACCTAAGGGGGCTATATGCCAAACAGGTGTGGTCACAGGAATGGGTGGAGGTCATTACCACTGGTTAGTGTTATAGTGTAGCAGCGGAAGGATCCAACTGTTACTGAGTTCCCCTATGACTGTGTGTCATTTGTCAGGACATCATCCAATGATTGCTTATAGTCATGTTGTTGAGGTTGTGTATACTACCAGACCGCAAATCATTGACAGATATTAATGGTATCACCCACAGCATAGTGTCAACCCATGTCATACACACATGTCTACCCCTGTTAGTACATAACTGTAGTAGAATGCATACTGGCCATTGAAAGATGCTATGAGATGTTAACAATGTATACAACAGGGTATACCACACGTCCCATGTGTCCACTATGCACGTACATGCAGACAGTGCACACCCACCATGTTCACAGATGTACACTTGCTAATCTGTACTGCACACATAACGCACGTACTGTCCACTCACTAACACATGCTGGCAATACATTACACTTCAGCCAAGTGGCACATGGGTGGACAATACATACTCAGACCTAACAGTGGTGCAAACAATGCTACATTGACAATCAGAGCTTTGATGCATAATGTCTGCTCAGATATACCTACAAGGATGTCATTACACTTTCCTGTTGACAACTTGCTAATATTGCTACTCTGCTATAGTGTCACCCTGTGCATCAGCACCATGTTAGCCTGTTCCTCCTTCAATGTTACAGATGACAGGAGGCGACACAGGTATCATCATATGCACAGGGCGTTTTGTTGTTTGCCAGAGCCTGTTGTTGACCCATCCAATCGACATGTCTGTGTGTGTGTGTGTGTGTGTGTGTGTGTGTGTGTGTGTGTGTGTGTGTGTGTGTGAGGGACAACAGTACAGCATGGGTCAATGTTGATGTAATGTGTGTGTGTATGTGTAAGCCCTAGTTGTTTGGTTAATGTGTGTGTGTCTGCATGCACACAGCTCCACCATGTGGCTGCCATATATGGTAGTTTGTGGGACAGCCACAGACTGTAACTGCTAGGCCGTACAGGTCACTGTCTCCGGCCATGGACACAGTACCTGTGCCTGGCAGGGGTGCTACGGACAGTATTGGGTACCAACCCTGACTAGGTACTGTCATCAGAGGCAGCAGTATGATGACTGGACCCATGTCCCTGCTGGGACTGGCCAGAGCCACGTGCACATGATCTACTGGGATGGTCAGTGTAATGTGTGCCTTCTGCACCCTAATTGTGTACCATTCCATATGTGCCTGAGCCTGCATTACAGCCCAGAACATACTAGACATCGTAAGACCTGTGAGGGTATGACTGCCAGGGGCAATACGACCAGCGGTGCTCCCCCGAGAACCCCTGGACCTCTGCCTATGTGGTACCATTCCAGGAATATGGCTATGGCTGCTGTGAGGGGATGCAAGTGCCATGGGTACCACACTCTCCTGGTCAATGCCAACTGTATGCTGTCCCTCGCCTATGGCCATTGCTGGTGAGGGATGTATTGACCGTATCAGTGTGCGTATAGATGGGGTTGAATGCTGTGTACTGTCGATTTGCGGATCAACGACAGACCCTGTCAAACCTTCCTGTGTGAAAATACATGTCTCATCATCACCAGTATTCGTGGCAGTGGCTTCAGGTTCCCTGCTGCTTTCGGCCACCCCTACCTCAGCACCTGTCAGAGGAAGACAGGAAACACACTTTACGGTCTGCACATGAACACATGCACACATGAACACATACACACATGCACACATGCACACATGAACACATGCACACATGAGCACATGAACACATGCACACATGAACATATGCACACATGCACACATGAAGACATGCACACATGAACAAATGCACACATGCACACATGAACGCATGCACACATGAACACATGAACACATGCACACATGAACACATGAACACATGAACACTAATACACTCCTCACTACAGCACATACACACACACACCAGCAGTCCAACACATTCTCTATAGTGGGTGAAGGTGGGTGTCAGTATCACAAGGTAAACAGTCACCACACACGTCTCAGCATGCAGAATATGTGTTGCACAAGACCATGCAGTGCAAGTGTAGATGCCCCTATTTAATGGCAGTATACGTGGCTTTGATGCAACTGTGTAGTTGTTCAGTGATTGGCTACACCCTGGAACACAATGTGTACATGGACACAAAATTGCTGTGCAGGTATTATCAGCTCTGCAATGCCCTGTGCACCATCACTCACAAGTATACATGCCATGACTGCATGTGTTATCTGTTTGACACATAGATATCCATATCTGAGTACAGTGTCTGTGTCCATAGCAGATAATAGTGGGCACGGGTGTAGCACATGCATGCTATGTACACACACTGGATGAGTGGTGCATGTTGATGTGAAGGAATCCCAATGCTCGACATGGCCAGTGTACAGTGGTTATGGTCATTGTGGGACATATTGCAGATATGTTGATGCCAGACATGGCATGGCATGCTACATGACTGCAACATTAAACACCACACATACCCGATGTGTGTCAAGTGACCTATACACCCACTAGCATTGCAGGAGATATATGTGACACTTTGGATGGCGGCTGCTGTGCATATTGTGTATACTGGCATATATAAGCACACACACAACATGCTATGCATATTGTGTATAGGTGCATATGTTTGCACAGACACAACATTGAGGTGCAAAGCAATGACTGCTATGAGTAGTACTGTGGTCACTGTAACTGGATGGGGTGTAGTATCCTGTGCTATCATCAACATGCATCTTGTGGTCACTCACAGCTACTAATGTGTACAAGACCACTGCCTAGCATTCTGTACCTGAACTGCAGCCGTGTCTACGCTCACAATTACACAGCCACCTTGTATATGGGTTTGTGAGGTGCCCAATAGGGAGCATTGCCTAACATGACTGTGTTATGTGTTGCCGAGTGTTGCACAGCCCCATGATATGCCTCTACCCCTGAGGTACATCACGTGTGTGTGTGCATGACATGTGGGATACTGAAGTGTAACCTTACAGCGGGTGTGTGGTAATGCCAAATATAGCATGTTTTTGTGTACTGCGTATGATAAACGTGTTCTGTTGTGTACAGCTGTAGCAACTATTCATATCCAATGTGCAGTACAGTGTTGCCACAATTGTGTCTGCTGCACTGTGGATTGCATGTGATTGAGACAGCTATTGACTTTACTGAGATGATTAATGTCACACAGCAAACACGCACAGCATGCATTATGCATAGGTGTGTTACATGTACATGGCCTACACCTCACCTATGACATGCTCATTTCATTACCAATATTAAAGTGTTAACACACTCACCAGCATGTATCGTCTGCCCTGCTGTCACAACAGAGGGACCTACAAGAATATGACACAGTTTGCCAGTGGCCAGAGTGGCTAAGAACTGCCCGACTATAGCCTTTAAGTCATCCTGGTTTACTATAGATCCGTTTAAATTGCATTTTACATGATGAGACCAATGTACACCTTCGTGCAACATATTATTACATGCACTAGTTATATTTGAATTCATCTATTTACATACATATTTATTTACATTTTTTATATACCTATATATTTTTTGTTTAAGCTTTGGTATAAGCCACTATTTAATATTTAATATTTTATTCTTAATATTTATTATTCTTAAATATTCATTATTTTTAATAACAACTTAAACTACAATAGTAATTGTGTAATATTTAGTTTTTGAACAACATGAGATTGTTTAAGTTGGTTGATGAACTTTTCACCACATTTAAATGTGGTTGAACACACGTTTTTTAATCAATGAAGTGTTTTACAAGTTATGATTCACACATATTTATGTATTTATTCAATGTTTTTTAGGCTTCACATCCATTGCATTTTATTCTTTATGTTATATGGGATCCAGTATTCTAATTTCATGATTTGGTGTTTAACTCATGAATATCCCTTTAACATCTTAATGAATTAATGACTTAATTAATTAATTATGCATATTATGTGACTCGGGTTTGGTATATAACACTTGAATATTTTGCATTTTCATTGAACTTGAAAAAGCTCGGTATTGCACCGAGCGAAAGCGCTTGTTTTTAAGTGTGGCGGCTTTCCAATAAAGGATTTATTAACTGCTCTGGTTGGCGTTTCATCCTTGGGTCGTGAAGTGCACAACTGTGGCATTGCTACTGTGAGTGTGTTAAACTACAGTGGAACGACAGTCAACAGTCACAGGTGTACAGATACTATTCCAAATATCAGTAATGCACACGATAGGCAGCACAACTGCTAAACACACAGTACACATCTCAAACATGCATATTCTAGCAATACAGGTAACAGTAGTCTACAGCTAGTGCATATTACCTGCACGCTCCATGTCATCCTGTTGGGTGGCTCCGGCCTCCATGATGACACATGTGTGATGCTGTTGCTGCTGTAGGCCAGGAGCCACCATGCTTAGGAGCAGCTCCTCCACTCTGGTGAGGTGGGGATGTATGGCCGCCCCAACACCTGTGGCAAGCTGTTGTCTATGGATATCAGACGCACGCTGCCGGACATGTCTAATTTAATTACTGCAGTGATGGTGTATCTGCTCATATGTCCGGTTATGCATGTCTATGTCATTTACCCAACAAACAAGATCTTGCCACAGTGGAGTACGCTCATGCTGGTGCTGGCTGGCCCTGGAAAACAGCAGTGTATAGTGCTGCATCAGGCTGTTGTGTATTTCCTGTTCCTCCGCAGCTGTATATGACAGATTGAGTTGATGAGCCATAACCCTGGAAGACAATTAAACGATATGTGTGAGCAAGTCATGTGGCACACTTAACATTATTAAGTACAGATATCACTTAACTGCCATATATAGCATCTTTTTGTCTTTCAGAGGATACACACGTTCAATACCACATATCAGTGCTCAGTCCACAACTGGCTGACAGTGTCTGCCACACTCCATATAACAAACCAGCACGCACCAGTACTCGGCACACTCTTTTGGATACAATGCACAACCTCGCCACGGGGGTATATATCAAGCTAATGCATGAAGAAATATGTCATCCAATGCAATGAATGTAAAGTACATTTACAGTATTACCAGTAAACCACACTAGTCGTTGATGCCATACCCCTACCTAACATATGTGCATGGTTGTTAATATAGCAGGCATACTTCTGTAACAGAGTATACATGTTGCTAGGTACGCACACATACCCTGTAACACACATGTGATTGTGGGCATGGTACAGGCATCATTACACACACATCAGACATACATACAACACACAAATGTATGCTGACACAGATGAGCATTACCTGTGTACTTTACAGTGCTGTGTGCCCCTACTTACAGATACCTATGCCTGAGGTATGTAATCTGTGCAGACTACAGGAAACACACAAGACAGTGTTACCAGGGAATGTGAACATATACCACCATACTGTGCTGTTTAGACCTACAGCTTCAGGTAGTACAACAGTTCATATGTGAGCTGGATTCACCAGCAGTACCACTTACTGAACATACATGTATTTCTTCAGCCTACAATGGGACACCACAGTCGTACACAAGGAACTATGTCACAACATATGCAATCCTACTATGTCTGCATCCCATTAACTGACACATCTTTCTCTGGCCTCACACCTAGGACACAAACTACCATAACCGAAACAACCTCACACTAAGCTATCACATCTTTGCAGACCTTGCACACATTCACTGTCACACTCATTCCACGTCACATAGCAGGTATTGCACTGAATACATGTGTGTGTACATTGTGTCATAGGTAGGTAATACGCTATTGGCCCTAGGGCCTAGAGCAGCCTAGCCATATGCTACCCTGGCCTTTGACACACATGTAATGTGATTTTACTTGTTCCTGTCAATCGGATACACAGAGGTGACGCCCAGGGCATATTACCTATCGCCCAAACAATCATCAGGGGTATGTATGACATCTGCTAATGAGGAGCCTTGTTTGTTAATGCTGGGTGGTTTAGTCCAGAGTATGGCATATTTGTGGATAGGAACCTGTACCTCCAGCATGTGCTGTTTAGTGAGGTGGCGAGAATTAGGGCCCTAGGTCATGTAGCCCGGAGGGATTGAGAGGTGTTGACATAGTGGTTGGCCGACTGCTATGGGTGTAACATACCTCTGTATGTCCGGCAGAGGTAACCTCTGGGTGGGCGGTATGCAACGCATTCTAGCTGTGGTTTTGTGAGTCAGTCTGCATAGGGCATGTGTTTGAGGGCAGTATTACTCTTTGTGAGGTTTGTCTGTGGCCTTTCACTTGCTGTAGTTGTCATGTGAGGTACATACCACATGGGGCATTGTGATGAGTAGAGGGGAACACTGACCTATATTTCCCTAGATGACACACCTTTTGTGATGACACGTACCACTTAGACAGATTACAAGATTAGTGTGGCACTGTGATTATCAAAGGGGAGTCTACTGTCCACCTGTGTCCCATGTTCCCTTCTGACACCTCCAGTGTTAGGCAGGCTACCACCTATGTGGTAGTTACTGGGTAAAGTGTTTTGGAATGGGGTAAGGCACTGCAGTACCAACACTGGTGTTCAGTCCATGCCTTGGTCAACAAGCAGCTGTTGCAGTACGTATGACTCTGTGTCTCTTTCTCTCTCTCTCTCTCTCTCTCTATATATATATATATATATATATATATATATAGATATCTATATATATCCATATATATATACATATACATATATATATATATATATATATATATATATATATATATATATATATCCATATATATATATATATATATATATATATATATATATATATATATATATATATATATATATATATAGACATATATAGACATATCTATAGATATCTATAGATATCCATATCTATATCTATAGATATCTATAAATATATCTATAGATAAATATATATATATCCATAAATACATATATATATATATATATATATATATATATATATCTATATATATATATATATATATATATATATATCTATATCTATATATATATATATATATATATATATATATATATATATATATATATATATATATATATATATATATATATATATATATCTATATATATATATATATATATATATATACACACACACACACACACACACACACACACATATATATATATATATACACACATACATGTATTCATCCATTGCTGTACATATAGATGCATATATAGGCACATATACTGCCCGCCTTTCATGGTGGGGATGTCAATTATGCAACAGTTGTGAGACATACAGTTATGTAAGAATATTGCACAGTGTTGTGCAGAATGCATTTTGCTGTCCTCAGGCTGTATAGCTGTAGCAGGCCTCACTGCCTGTAGCTCAGTTCCACAGAGTTTAACCATCACATGACATATACCTGCACTGCTTGCTGTCTGCAATGCCACACACTACAACCTACATACATATGTGCACATAGCAACCTTCAACAACATATATATGTCCAACCTTCACTAACAGTTGCAGTATGTCCCTTGCCCTATGCACATGTGCATATACATATAGATACAGACTGCTGCCACATATGGATGATTCACAGTATGTAGAGTACCCTTCAGACACATAATTCAGATGCCAGCAAATACATATCTGTTACATACCTTACCTTTGTATTCTTCACCTCCGTCTGTTGTAGCTGTTGATTTGTTATTTATTTATTTATTTTTATTTTGGTTTTGGTTTCCTCTGTGTGTTGGTCTTTCTTTTCAGTGTCTGTCTCTTACAGCCTGTTTGTCTCCATCTGTCTGTCTGTCTGTCTCTCTCTCTCTCTCTCTCTCTCTCTCTCTCTATCTCTCTCAGTTGGCGCAATGATATTATTGCATGTGTGGACAGCAAGTACATGCTGCTTTTCTAGGTATCTGCACATGTGCATGTGATGGCCTCTGTACCAGTTGATGCCCACCATTTAGTAATTGCATGCAGCCTGCTGTATGGTAATTGCAGTACTCACTGTGATTGCAGGACACTGCTATAAAATGCTAGGTTAGGTAGGCGTAGCCCTTTCAGTTGTGCAAGGTGGGGCCCATGCTTGTTTGCTGTGGACACTGTTGTCTCAGTCAGAAGGTTGGTATATGTCTCATATCTGAAGCTAGGGTTGTAGCCAGTGATATGCATGTTGCACTGAAACCTGACTGTTGCTTCTTCCAGTGCACTCTTCTCAGTGTGTATGTTTACTCACATCTCCTAATGCTAACACTGGATACATGTGAGTATGTACTTTCTTTTTGAATTAGAGAATTAACTGGCATACAACAGTAGTTATTGCAATGTGTTCCTATGGCTTTCCTATTTTCCCTTTACATTCACTCATTGTAATGCATGATGAATTTCTTACAGCACCAAGTTATTGTATACCTGCTTTGGCTTAGTGGTACTTCATGCAGACTGGTGAGTCCAAGGTGTGGGGTTTGAGACTGACAAGGGTATTTTATTTTGCGGCTGAGCAGTACAAGGGCCCTGTCATATACAGTGACTAAGGTACTTTTAAGCAGTTGTAAGCTGGTTTGCGCAACGCTTAGCTAAGTGCACACATGCACACACTTGTGCAAACCCGCTTACTACTGTTTACAAGTGCTTACTCTTGCTAACACCCGCGCTCATTTCTTTGACAGAAAAGTAAATGGGGAGATAGGAATGTGGTGATAAAGGGTGCACAAAGAGGGGAAGACAGTAGGGAAACCAGCTCGGGATGTACAGGATGGGTGTGGAGAAGGTCCATAGCTGCCCATTTCTTTACCAGCAACAGCTGTGCATATGCAATACATTAGGAGTGAAATTTGAAACCTTCCACCCCTGAGAGAGGGGTGAAGACAACTTAGTATGTTGTACTACCAATTATGAATATCAGGCACATGCACTGTTTGTGAACTGCTATACTGTCATTAGTACATTACTCACTTCTGAACAGTTTGTGGTTTGTTTGTGTTGACAGCACAGTCTGCTCAGGACAACTGGACATATTTCAGTGCTGTGTATGCCTACCTACACCTGTGGATGTGCCTGACTATATAGTACTTTTGGGTAGGGGTGCAGAACTGCGGAGAGCATTATTTATTATCATGTGCTGTTTATCTTGCTGAACATGCAGAGCTGCTGTGTACCTGTTAGTGTATAAAGGCTAGTAGTCTGTCTCAGTAGCTCCTACTTGTGGACATATCCAGATGGTAGACAGAGGTTAGCCTAGTATCCTTTGACTGTGCACCACACCAGTCTTTTCAGTACCTGAACAATGGCATTGTCACAGGTGGTTGCTAGCAGTACATGGCTACATCCTTTGATATTTCTGTGGTGTACTCCTACATACGGGCATGCTTGTGGAATTCATTCTACAGCTATTTGCTGAGTGTGTAACAGCAGACAAGCTGATATGCCTGTGTGTTTCTGACACTTCCAGGCCTCAGATACTCTCAGGTAAATATTTGAACAGCCTCAGGGAAATGTACATATAAGTGGGATACACCTGTGATATATTTCAGATATTTTACTGTTGAGACTTTGGGGGATTCGGAGCATATGTATTACTACACCTTTTCTGACGTGCAAGCAGTGTCTACTCTCACTTATTGACATTTTTCATTAAGTGAGATTCCCCACCTTTCTGCCTACTATTAGTACATTTCACAGGGAGTCTGAGGGGCACAGCTAACATTTGTTTGCAAATAAGGGACATCCCTGTAAACCAGTCACAGTTGGGAGGTCTGGCCTCTGACCTATTCAAATATGACAGTGGTTATCCTGCTCTGATACTGTGTGGGGTTTGTAAGGTGCTATTGTAACATTGTTCCCTACTAGCAAGGCTGGTTCTCTTTTCACAGTCATGTCCTGAAATTCCACAACAATTGCTGATTAAGGGCCACAGAACAAGATTTGTGTTATGCCATTCCTATCCTCCCTTTATATTCACTCATTGTAATGCATAATATATTTATTTCAGCACCACATTATTGTATATCTGCTGTGGCTTAGTGGTACTTCATGCAGTCTTGTGTGTCCAAGGTCTGGGGTTCGAGACTGATAGGGGCACTTTATTTTGCTGCTGAGCAGTACAAGGGCCCTGCCATAGAGTGACTAAGGCACTTTTAAGCAGTTGTAAGTGGGTTTGCGCAGGTTTGCACTAATTTCTTTTAAAGAAAAAAAATGGGGAGATAGGAAAGTGGTGAAAACAGGGGGCACAAAGAGGGACACACAGTAGGTAAACAAGCTTGGGATGTGCAGGATGGTGTAGGGAAGGTCCATAGCTGCCCATTTCTTTAACAGCAACAGCTGTGCATATGCAATGAATTTGGAGTGAAATTTGAAACCTTCCACCCCTGGGAGAGGGGTGAGGACAACAAAGTATGTTGTACTGCCAATTCTAATTATCAGCTTACATGTTTGTCTGATGGACATGTGTGCGAAATGGGCAGCTATATATGGGGCGTAATTTTTTTGTGGGTACAGACTGCCCTTTTTTTTTTTTTTTCAGGTGAGAGTGAGAAGTGAGGAAGAGGAAGTAGGTGTGTCCGGGGAGGTAGGTTGGGAAAGTAAACAGACAAGACAGACATGACGCATACAGAGGCGGTGTATGCAACATAAGGTGGGTGACACAATTGATGGGGTCGGATGTTTGGAAATCGCAAGCCCATGAGCCCACAGATGGTAACAGTGGAACTGAGATCTCCACACATGGGCAGTCACCACTGAACCTTCACAGCCCCAAGGGTGGCTGTGCTGGGGGCTGCGTAGGATGGGCAGGCTCACCCATGAGATGCGCCACTCTTGCCTCAAGCTGGCGTAGGGGATCAGCGACTAAACACTGAATCTCCCTATGCACCACAGCCTGGACCCTTTGAAGGGTGACAGGTGGTCCTTCTCTGCCCACGCTTGCACGGGGGGATGAGTCCCATCCCCTGCAGTGCTTCCACCTGAAGGTGGCACAGGACCAATGGAGGAGGGGAGTCCAGGCTGGGCACTGGACCTGTTGGTGCCAGGTGCACTCACCGGCTGAGGAGGGACAGGTGGGTCCACTGGGACCGGCCTTCCCATACGTTCTGTGATTAGGTGTGTTTAATTACAACATAAGCAAAACAGTATTCCAGATTAGTTGTAACAGCATGCAATAATATTCCCATTAACCCAACACACCAAGGGTACAACAGTTGAACAGCAAGCATAACCCATGCATATATTGAACCACAGTGGTTATTCCAACAGCATGCATGGATGTTTGGTAGCAACAGGCCACCATGATTGTGGTGTTTAAACAGGGCAAATGCATCAACGTGAATGCAAATATTTATAGAACAATAGGACATATGTCCCAACAAATATTTAAGATTACACATACCCACTGAGGTGTGGAATGGCATGGTTTATGCACATACAGTAGGGTGTATAAAAAACCTCAGTTAACATCTTATAATGTCCTTTTAGTCTACACTACATTCATAGTGACTGCAAGTGTATATCCCTTACCTGTATTATTACACTTGCCACCATACATTAGGTTGTGTACTGGGTTTGGCTAGTTCAATATATGCCTGACCTATATCTGATATACTAACTGTCCAGGATGCAGATGTTACTGCTACATATTTCTTGATTGCATTTATATTTCTTTATCTACACATCTGGGATGTTTTCACATGACATTTTCACTTCGATTTGTACAGAACCCTGCATTTCTTGACACACACTCACATTTCTGGGGAAAAATAACATGCTACACGTGTGCCAGGTTTACTTATTCATGCCAGACAGTAACTGCCTGTTGTGGACTGTATGTATGTTTCACAGCTACTAGTACTTCCATCACCCACTTTATATGGGATTGCACAACTCTGGGTTGCCAGCACCTATTCAAACAGTACTGTTTGTATACTGCAAGGGTACAACAACATTTCAGACACTGTGACACAGACACACTCTGGGTTTTAGACCTTTATTAATGACATTACACTCTTTTCCACTGGCTCACTCCATTTGTTTTAACGGTGTATATGGCAGACATGTTCAAGACATATTATACCTTTATTAATAGGTTAGAACAATCTTTTTTCAGGCTTACTCACTTATTTCATGTGACAGTGCCTGCAGAGATATTATTCCAGACATATGCTACCTTTCTTAATGGGTTTCTAAACTCTTTTTCTGCCTCTCTGACGTTTTTATCTGACAGTACATGCAGAGGACTTATTCAGGCAATTTTATAGCTGTATTTTTGGACTATAACACATTCTTTCATGCTCTCTCCCATATTTTATAGAACAATACATGCAGAATAATCACTATCCTGCCCGGTGGCACAGCCTTAGCAGCCTATCAGCATAGGCTTGCTGATTTATAGCATGGTCACCTGCAGCTGTAAAGTAAATGAAGGGATATTGAGACATACCTATCTGTTATACATACTCCATTATCAATTCTTACATACTGCATTCCATGGCTACATACTCAGTTGTCCGGCATCCCGCATCCCATGGGCCTCCTGCATCCATTGGTTCAGGCAGTCCTGCTTTCATCTCTTCAGGTCTGCTTGGTGGTGACGCACCTGCTCACCAGTCCGAGGAATGCCTGCGGCACTGGTGAGGTCACGAGCTAACCAGTTCCAAGCCTCTGCCTTATAGTCCATCCCTTGGAACTGGCCCTGCAGGTGTCTTGACTTGTGACGGTGGACAAGGAGCCAAACCATGTATTTGGACTCCTCGGTGCCCCAACATTGCGCTCGGAAGCGTGTTCCCTCTCCGACACCAGACATTCTAACTGCAGATGTGAGCTACAATTAGTTATAGCATGTATTCCTGCCTGTGGGGCATAAATATGTTTTATTTCCTGCACTTTTTCGTGATTGGCCATTTTGTAAAATTCTCGACTGACTGCAGACCTGCTTAGTAATGGTTAAACTACCATTCATAAGTATATGAATGTTAATAGTGGCTGTTTCCCCTATGTTGTCATGGCTTAGTGGTTCTGTACTTTGCTTCTGATGCACAGAGTCCTGGGTTCGAACCTTGTCATTCATTTTATTTTCATACTATCCAGACAGGCTAGGGGGTGTGGCTGCATTTAAGCAACTTTGCTCTTTGTTGCTCCTCGGTGCCCTATGGTTCCCTGGTTGGCGCGGCGTGCACGTCCGCGCAAACACATTGCACTGGGTAAAGCACCATTGAACTATGGGCACCTCTATTACACTGGGTACAGAACTCTTAAACTTTGGGCAACTCTATTGCACTGGGTAAAGCGCTATTAAACTATGGGCAACTCTATTGCTCTGGGTAAAGCGCTATTAAACTATGGGCAACTCTATTGCACTGGGTAAAGTGCTGCTTAACTGCAAGCAATTATGTATCAGGATCCTTTAAAAATTTAATATTTTGTTCACTGATACATTGGCCATTTCACTGCTTTTTACTGATATTTTAATCATATGTGTCAGGTATTATTCCATGTACTGATTTAAAACATAAATAAGAAGGGGAGTGGTGGGGCTCGGACCGTGAATGCCTTTTCTTTGTGCGAACGCTCTACCATTATGTTATTGCTATTTGGTGTGATTTGCATAAACATTCTTTCTTATGCTCTTCCATGTCGGAATTGCTAACTACAGCTAAGCAATGGGCGCACCCGTGCAAATACAGGCAGCTATTTGAGGAATTTAAAAAAAAATTTAATTAATTTTTTACTTTTCATAACTGTGATGGGGGTTTACAATGTCAGGGAGTGTGGTGTTGGGTGCAAGGACATTTGAGCGGACTCGCTCTTGTGTACTTTCATTTTCCTTTTACAAACCTTGCAGGGGCATGGCCGTTTAGACTGCTCGGCAGTCGGACATGCTCCCTGCTTTCCTACCCAGTCCATGTAAGACTTACGGTTGAGTCAGCATGCCCTCATGAATATTCATGGCATGCTGATGTCATACCTTTCAACTGCAGCCTCCGAGTAAGACTTATTAAGTCTTACATGGAGGATTCGTGAATCCGGGGGCATGTCTAGTGCCCCTGCTGATTAACTGGGTTTGGTTAATTTGATGTCACATCCCAGAAGTAGTAGTTATAAACTTGTGATACACAGCCCTGCTTATACTTTTGTCAGTCTTGTATTGGCACTTCTAATGATAGTAGCATCCATGTAGATACTCGGTCATACTCTTAACTGGTCTGACAAGGAAGACAAAATTATGCTCTACTGTCTAGTTATTCATTCACATCTGGCAGGAGATGGTTGATGGTTTACATGTATGTACACACAAGCAAATAATACATATATATTTGTATTGCCAGTCAATTTGCCACATAATTTCATGCACAGTAGGTATTACCTTTGTTAGTGCTTGAAATACATGCAGACAGATTTTGTAAATAAGGAATTATATTTGAGCATTCCAGAAAATATCTATTAGTATGATAATTAAATAATATAGTAATTTCTTCCACAATATCATCTACCCATACAAGATGACTGAACTCAATTAGGCACCACACCCTAACAAGAATGGATGTTGGGGGAGGGGAATGGAAGTTGCAATGTCAAGTGAATGACCAGCAAATAATTTAGTGAGACCTGACCAATTGTATTGCATCTATATACATTTCTAAACAATTCCCTTATATGCTTACCATTATTAAGCAGATAATTATCAAAATTCACATTATTGTTTGTACTGCATCCATCTGTACAGCAAATATGTTTTGTTTAGTTAAGGCTGAATAGAAAGGGAACCATAATAGCTGAAAGTAGAACCTACATTGAAAACATATGTTACACTTCTCAACAACACCCATTCCCCAAATAGACAAGCTGTACAAACAAATTGAAGTCTAACAATTTGAAGGAAGATGCACCCCTACTGTTTCAAATTGCATTAAAGGAAACAATAGCATGGTATGGCCATCTCTGTTTTTTTTTCAGATATAAATAAATAATGTTTAAAGAAATACATACATCTACAAAGCAAGTAAAACAGTCACTTCAAAGCCTTGCAAAGTGGTACTAGTAGGCATGTCAGACACATTAAGGAAAAAAGTGAGTGGCAGGTAAACAACCAGTGTTTTCTTTGCAGATGAAGAGGAAATCCAGTATAACACTAGTGAAAACTGTATGATATTGCTGTGATTTGTTGATGGTACTTCTAAGAATGAATAAAAACCTTAACATTTTAAAAATAAAATGTCAAGTAATAAATGCTATATTCTGACTTTAACTGATTTTGCTAGTATATGTAACTGAGTGAATATTTTTCACCAAGATAATAGAAGGAGAAAGTTACTTTCAGAACAGTATTGCAAACAAATTCATATCAGGCAGAAATTTCTAATGTATTACCACTTCTTATTTAAAAATATATATATATATTTGTTTTCCCACCTTTCTAAGCTAGTATAGTCCAGCTTTCAGGTTAGTGGTTAGTACTGTATTTAGGGCTGTGTTACAATTTTCTGTGTTTTCCCATAAATTACTTGGATAGAAGGAAGTTTCTCTGTTCACCAGTGAGAGAGGGGAGCTTTGAGCAGCCTATCTGTCACTGGAGGAGTGGTTTCAGCCCAGAAATTCATAGTTTATTGGCCATTTTGGGCAAATTTCTATCTCTTACATTTCCCTGTTATAAAACCCGCATTATAACAGTTTTGCACACCGGGCAGCGCCGGTTAGCTAGGGTATAACTATTCCTGGCTCCACAAAGTCTACTCTTCAAATTTTCCCTTGGAACTAGACAAACTTTCAACTTAAGCACTCAAACCATTCACTTCTCAGCACGGCACTTGCTCAAAACTCATAGCAAGCACTAATAAACCTTAGCACTAGACCCCCCCTATACTGTAGAGAAGGACAAGGCTCTCTATTTGACCTTAACAGTCAATCAGTAAAACAGTTCACTGTTACCTATCCAGGCATGTCCAAAGGGCAGTTTCAGGTGTACTCTATGGTCCAATTGGTGAATCTGGGCATTTTAGGCAATGTTACAACTGCCTCATGTACACAGACAACCTTCTCCTTCTACCACCAAACACTAATACATGCGAGATATGCAATTATATAGCCAAACTGGAGGCTAAGCTCTCTCAACCCAAGAATGGACCAGACAGTCAAGAGGAGAAGGGAATTACTTGCATCACACCACCAGTCTCACATAGACCTATGAAACCAGCACTGGCAAAAAAACACAGATAAATATATGAAAACATACTCGGAGGCTCTAAGTAAAAATCTGCAAAAGCAACAGAGACCTCCAAAGCAGACATCCATGCAACCTCCACCCCCTCAACACAAACCATGAAACACATACTTCACAAAACCAATGTGCCATGCAATCACAGCCCTTAAGGCAAAATAACATACCCAACACACTAGTAATAGGTGACTATAGTCAGGCACACTGACGTCCCACTCACTAGGCTGAACAAGAAGAAGGTTAGTGTTAACTGCCTGTCAGGTGCAAGGATCCTCCACATAACACAAGCACTCAGGTCACTCCAGAACAAGTACAAATACAACTCTGTCATTGTCCATGTTGGTGTGAATGACCTGAGTTGTAACTCCCTGGACTACATGAAAAGAGACATGGAGGAGCTCTCTGATCACGTAGCCCAGGCCTGTATGACCCTGGCCCTGAGTAGCATCCTGCCCTAATCAAGAATGATACCACCATATAAAGAAAAAAATTATCAATTTCAACAATTGGCTAAGCTTCTGGTGTCATTCAAAGGGGATCCAGTTTCTGTCATCCTGGGATGACAATCCTGACAAGCCACACTGTTTTACTAGAGATGGGTTGCACCTGTCACCCTTAGGCTTTTGAATACTGGTCAAGGCTCTTGCCACCCCCATAGTGCATTTTTTTAGGCAAGGCTGAAAAGACAAATCCACCACCGTAAATAGCACAAGTAACAAAAAAACTGAGGGCAATGCTGCTCAATACTAGAAGTCTAAACATCAAAATGCACGCACTCGAGGCACTCCTCAGTATGGAGGAAATCGATATATGTGTAGTAACAGAAACCCAGTTTAAGGATCCAGAGAGCAGCTCAGCACTACCTGGCTACAACTAATACCATACATTTTGGCCACAGAACCTGGACCGAAATACAAAAGGCGGGAGCGTATCCATATTCATCAAGGATACCCACACCTCCAGGTTAGTGGCACAGCATGATGCTTCAGAGATCATCCACGTGTAACTAACAATGGGCAAAACTGCAATTCAAATTGTAGCTTGCTACAGATCACCCACCATGTCCTACGACCCCCATACCGCATTTCGGGAAGCACTGGGAAGAAATAAAGGTCCTACCAATCACCCTGATATTGGATGATTTCAATTACCCAAACATTAACTGGGAGAACTACTCAAGTACTAACTCCCTTGCCCAACATTTCCTAGAATTTGTAAATTCGAATGCCCTGGATCAGCTGGTCAACACCCCCCACCAGAGGTGACAACATATTGGACCTGGCCACCACCAACATGGGCAACCTGTGTTCAACACCGGAGGTCAACCCCTCCCTGGTTAGATCTGACCATAAATTAATCACTCTGGATATCCACATTCCGCTCCCACCCCTGGTCAAAGAAACCACTGTGAAAAACTTTTCAAAAGCAAACTTCATGTTACTTATGACCGAGGTGGAAAGTTTCAAAGCTCCCATGCTAAAGGATAATGCTGTCCAAGCTGCAGAATCCTTTACTAATGCATTCTATGGGCACCTACAAGAATTCATGGATTGTGCTATCCCAAGCAAAACCAGGACTGACTCCACGAAGTAAAGGAAACCAGTCTGGTGGACCCCTGCCATAAACAAGCTATACAATAGAAGGAGGAAACTAGTACAGAAAAGAGTAAAATCCCAGGAAGGGAAGACATCCCTGATAAGTATCAGCAAGAAACTATGATCTCTCATAAAATTATCCAAGGCTAGCTTCGAAAGAAAAATTGCCAAAGAATCCAAAGATAACCACAAGGCATTATTTAGCTATGTCAAGTATCTAAGTGGCAATTTTCAGATCTGATCAGAGTTAGTGCAGAATGGCACAAAATACACTGAACCGACTGATATCATCAACATCCTGGCAGACAGATTCACTGCAAACTTCACCCCCCTCTCACCCCCCTTTCACCCCCTAAAGGGCCCATAACCATACCAGAAGAATGTAGTGCCCTGGAAATCACAGGCACTCAGATTAAAACAGCCCTCTCCAAAGACAAAAACACAGCATCAATGGGACCGGACAATGTCCCAGGCTGTGTCCTACATGAGCTCAGAGATGAACTAAGCCCTCTCCTAAACACACTGCTCAAACTCAGCCTCTCCACAGGCTACGTGCCCATAGAGTGGTGCACAGCAACAGTTATTCCACTCCACAAAGGTAGAGCCACAACAGACCCTGGGAACCTGACTAGCTTGGTCTGCAAGGCTATGGAGTGCATCATCATGGATCTCATTAACAGAGACATTGGGAACCTCCAAACACTGGACCCTACCGAGTTTGGCTTTGTTAAGGGCAGATCATGCTTCGTAAACCTGGTGGACTTCTTTGAGACAGTTACCAAGGCTATAGATGAAGGAAAGGTGTTCCACACAGTCTACCTAGACATTGCAAAGGCCTACAACACCATTCCCCATTCAGGTATTATAGACAAGCTCACCAGCCTGAACATAAACCCCTGCATCACGAGAAGGGTTGCCAACTTGCTCACAGACAGAACCTACATGGTAAGAGTTGTGTGAGCTAGATTTAACTCTAAACTGGTTACAAGTGGCATTCCCCAGGGATCAGTCCTAGGACCCTTTTTGTTTGGCATATACTTCTCAGAGGTACAGGCAAGCACAGGAGGACTATGGCTGACCAAGTTCACAGATGACTGCAAACTAGGGGCTATAATTGACTGTCCAGCTGACACAGACATCCTCCAAAAGGGTCTCACTGAGACAAATACCTGGTGTCAAAACCATGGCCTCAAGCTAAATGCCAAAAAGTGCATAGTCATCCCCTTTGGAAAAAACAAAGTACCCACAAACTACCACATAGGTGGTAGCACCCTAAATACGGAAGACATAATAAGGGATATGAGAAACCAAGTAGATAGTAACCTCTCCTTTGATAATCACATTGCCAAAGTGGTTAGAAAATCCTTCTATGTGGTCCACCTAATCACAAAAGGGTTTGCATCCAGATCAAAAGAGGTCATTGTGCCCCTCTATGCATCACTCATCTGACCCATCATAGAGTACAAAGTCTCATTTGGGATGTACATTACAAGATACCTGTTACAGCTGGAAAGACCACAGAAGTACCTGACCAAGAGGATAACTGGCCTCAAACAGATGCCCTATGCAGCTCGACTGAAGAAACTCCAGCTGTACTTGGTTGCGTACCGCCTACTCAGAGGTGATATCTGCCTGACATACAAATCCATGTCCAACCCAGAATTGATGGACATGCTCCACCTAAAGAAAACCATATTCCCTCGAGCCACATGCTCTAGGGATCTAAACCTCACCAGAACAATAAATAAGACATGCTGGAGGGGATAGATTCCTGTCTGTTAAATAAAATTCAGAATTCAATGCACAGGAGGTTCAGATTCAAAAGTTTACTAGTGTACACCAGGAGGCAAAAAACCATACAAGTACAGAATTTTGTCTGACATGAAACAGGAAGCACACAATTTTATATAGGTTTAACATTTAGCTATGCCCACCTATTGACGTGATATGTCACAGGGCATCTACATCACTTTAGCTTACAATTCTACATTCATTAAGTTTGCTGATGCTGTACATTTAAAAAAAAACTTTTCCTTTAGATACAATACGGCCTTGCTATCCAGCTGGTCAGTCATAATGTCTTTCTGTAAAGTTACTTATTCAAGGTTTCATATCAGTTCGAATACAATAGCAGCTTCAGTCTTTTAATGCATGTCTTTGTTCTGTTACACTTTCTCACACAGCTGCGTGATATCTAAGTAACACATATACAAGGCCATCTCATTCTTACAGGAAGAGCAGAAGATTTCATTATTTCACACATTTAATTTCCTGACCCAGCAGATAATCACTTGTGAAAAGCATAAACATTAAAACTTGCTAAGCTAGCATTCTGTCAGGGTCAGGGATCAGCTTTTGCTTCAAGCCATACTGCAGTTTCAAAACTACTTCACATTTAGACATGAATTAATTTTACTACTATATGATTAATAGAATAAAATGCATTATATACTACTTTGCTTTTAAACTAGCATTTCTCATGTATTCAAATACACAGTTTTCTAACATTTTCCCCCTATTAATACTTTTTATTCTATTTTGAAGTATGCATAGTGTCATTTCATCTCCTAGCCTTTTCATCTCAGGATTTTCAGTTAGGTGAGTCATTTAATCTATACTTCAGAGAAAGCGTCATCTGAAATCAATCTTTCAATTTCAATATCTTGATAGAAAGTTTCAGTAACAGATACATCAACAAAATCTTTGATTAATCTTTTCATGCAGGGAATTCCACAGCAAACACATGCCCCTATTAGGAGTATACCCACACAAATGGCAATCAGAATATTCATTAGGATGGAACCCCACCCCCCAAATAGATTCTGGAAAAAGTCCATCAGTGGGTTTGGGCCTGGTTCAGTCATGGCTGATACTTGCTGAATTACCTCTAGGTGGTTATTTATCTTGTGGCGATTGTCAGGGATAAAAGCACAGAATTCTTCTTTGATAAGCACGCACGTACCACCTCTCGCTGCTAGGGTGAATTCAAGAGCCATCCGATTTTGTAGCACAACAGTTCTCATTGCATTCAGTTCATCAGTCACCAATTCTAGGGTGGAAAAAGTCGCATTACTCATTACTTCGAGAAGTTTCGACAACTTCCTCAGCTCCCAGATCGATTTGATTGCTCCATAAGCTGGGAGTATTCCTGCCCAGGATATAACACTGTCACTCAAGTCCATAAGAGTCAATTTGCTTTTGTCTTTTACTGAATTATGTTTTTTCCAACCAGCTTCGATCTTCCCAACTGGATTCACAGGTTTCTTAACTGGACCTTCGGATTTTCGAGCTGTTTCTCTTACATTTCATATCTTACCCAAAGGCAATTCTGCAGTATGCCTTATTGCCGGAACCAAGTAGCCCAAAAAACAACTGCCGGACCAATTCTCATGTAACCATTTATATGCCTTTTTCCCACAAATAAAATAACAGTTTTCTACTTTAGTACTAATACGCATTAGCCCTGCATGAAACATTTTCTGATCTATAACTGACAATTGTTTAAACAAAACTGGATTTTTTTGAATGTCACTCATAGTTGTTTTCAATGAGTTTAAATACGAGTCATAACTAGTATTGCAAAAAGTATTGCCATTACTATTCTTAATATAACATCGGTAAGATATGGTTATATTGCAATTGCTCCAGCCCACCTGGAGAGTGTAATTTTTGTAGAAACATACAACTCCTTTTTGTGTGACAGGTAAAAATAAAGCTATTTTGTCCTGTGATCTCACAGTTCCTGTGTCGAAAAGTAAATTCTCCCAAGTCTCATTTATCCCCAAAGGGACAGCGGACATTACCAGTCCTCCATATGCTGTTGGTATAGCTGTACAAACCCAGCAATTTGAAATGTTCATAGTCTCTGCATACACACGTTTCATGGCCAGGTATGTGTTAAAATTTGGATGCCAGTCTATAGACGTTTCATCACGCCTTCCCACTTTCACTTGTGTGGTTGTGTGTAGGATAAACCACAGCAAGAGGAAAATTGTCACAATTACAGTTAATAAATGTACACACAACAAAATTATTATGCAACATCTCTGGGGTTGATCTAAACTTCTATTCGCTTTGGTTTTGGCCATCTTGGTCTGGTTGTGTCTCAGTCACAACATTTTTATCAAGTTGAAAGATCTTTACCAGTTTACAATGCGTTAAATAAACCCAGGACGTCCTCTCAGCCACTCTAACTGCAGTAGGTGTTGCCAACAAAACCTGGTACGGACCTTCCCACTTTGGACTCGCCCAGTTTTTCCTTTTCATCACTTTCAGCCACACCCAACTTCCAGGGCCCACGACTGTTTCCACCGGTCTGGTCTGTTCCTTATCTGAAAGAGAGTTAAACTGCAAAACAGACTTATTCATTAACAATTTCTTCATATACTCTGCTAACGAACTGTCAGCCTCCTGCTCTGCAGGCATGAGAGCTTTCCACTGAGGCACATAATATGCTCTCCCAAAAATCATTTCAAAGGGAGTCAAACCCTTTGCATTTGGAACCGTTCTCATACTCAGCAGTGCTACAGGCAGACAGTACATCCAATTATTTTGGGTCTCTTCTACTAGCTTCATTAACTTGTTCTTTAGGGTACCATTGTACCTTTCCACCAGTCCTGCTGACTGTGGGTGGTAACCACAATGGTTCTTCAAGGAGATACCAAAAAATCTCCCAAGCTGGTGAATCGTCTGATTCACAAAATGTGTGCCATTGTCACTATAAATCCTCTCCGGAATGCCAAATCTAGGGATTGCTTCTTTTATCAGGGCTTTCGCCACTGTTGCTGCATCCGGGTTTTTGTTTGGAAAAGCTTCTACCCATTTAGAAAACATGTCTATAATAACTAAACAAAACTTTTTCCCTTCACATTTATTCAATTCTATGAAATCCATACATAGTATGGAACGGGTATGGTGGTATAGGAAAACTTCTTTGCTTGGTTTTAAATGCTCCTTGTGCATGATGCTTGTTACAAGTATGACAAGCTGCACAAAATTTTTTTGTGTAGTTTATGTATCCATATGTTTGGAATATTTGATTTACTAACTGTACCATCCCCCCTGTTGAGACATGGCACTGCCCATGGCTCAACAAACTGCATATCTAAATAAATTAGACGGCAATATCGGTTTTCTTTCTTTGGAAATGTACAGTCCATTCTCAAGAATTGCACCTCATTTTACCCATTTTTGTTTTTCTGCCTTTGTAGTAAGCATCTGCATTGTTTTTAACATGTCTAAATCTAAAATCTCAGAGGGTTGTAATTCCTCATTTAAAAGTAATGTTTCTGAGTCTGAGGCTGCTTGCTTTGCAGCTGCATCAGCTCGTGCATTGCCTTTCGAAATCGTATCTTGTTGTTTTGTATGAGCTACACATTTACAAACAGCTACTTTGGTAGGTAACTGAATAGATTCTAATAACTCCAAAATAAATTGCGCATGATTAATAGGTTTTCCACTGGATGTTATCATTCCTCTATTTTTCCATTGTTGTGCAAATACATGTACTGTAGAAAAAGCATACTGACTGTCAGTATATATGTTTACACACTTGTTTTTTGCTAAAGTACATGCTCTCGTCAAAGCTATCAACTCTGCTGCTTGTGCAGATAAGTTGTGTGGTAAGGATTGAGCTTCTAAAATTTCAGTGTCTGTAACTACTGCATATCCCACCAGATTCTTCCCTGTAGGACCCCTTCTGCATGAGCCGTCCACGTAATATGTCACCTCGGCATAATCCAAGGGCATATCTGTAAGATCTTGTCTAGGTAAAGCTAACTGTTCAATTTCCTGTAGGCAGCTGTGTGGTGTACCCTCCGCAGGAGTTGGAAGTAATGTTGATGGATTCAATGTTGTACATCATTCAATTGTCATATGAGGTTGGCTCAGCAGTATAGTCATACATGAAAGATGTCTAGCAGGAGAAAGGTATGCCATTTTCTCTTGCAGTAAAATTATTGCAACTGCATGAGGCACTCTCAATGTGAGAGGGTGGAATAACACCACTGAGGCCGAAGCCTGCACTGCCATTGTGGCTGCAACTACTGCTTGTACACAGTGAGGCAAAGATCGCGCCACTGGGTCTAACTGTGATGAATAGTAGGCTATGGGGCGTTGCTTGTCCTCATGTTGTTGCGTTAATACTGACGTCATATATCCTTGCTTACAATCTACGGTCTGAAAGAACTGTTTGTGATAATTTGGAAGTCCTAAAACTAATGAAGAAGCTATCAACTGCTTCAACCTGCAGAGAGCCGTTTCTGCTTCAGTTGTCCATTGTAAAATATCTTGTGCTGCCATTGGTGTCTTATATATCAAATCAGTCAGTGGAGCAGATTCCAAAGCATAATTTGGTATCCAGCTCCGACAAAAATTAGTTGTACCTAAGAAAGACATCATTTCTTTCTTGGTTGTTGGTTTGGGTGCTTGCAAAATTGCTGTTTTTCTTTCCTCATCTAGTATTCTACCTTCATTGGATATTACATACCCTACGTATCTAACTTGTTTTCTCCAAAGTTGTAACTTACTTTTGTTTACTTTGTGTCCTTGTGTTGCTAAAAATTTCAATAATGCTACTTTATCCTCCCTGCACTGTTGTGGGTGGGGGCTGCTAGCAAGATGTCATCTACATAAAGTAGAATTTGACTACCTCCCGGTGGGGTAAATCCTGCCAGGTTGCTAGCCATTTCTTGTGCAAAAATTGTTGGACTCTCACACTATCCCTGTGGTAGTCGAGTGTATGTATACCTTTTACCCTGAAATGTAAATGCAAACCAATACTGACTATCAGGATGTATAGGTATTGAAAAGAAAGCATTGCTAATATCTACCACAGAGAAATACTTCTGTTGCGGTTCTAAATCATTTAACAAAGTATGTGGGTCTGGCACCGTAGGTGCTCTAGGTATTATTGCATTATTTACAGCTTGTAAATCTTGTACCATCCACCATTCCCCGTTTGCTTTTTTAACAGGAAATAGGGGTGTATTACATGGTGAATCAGGAGATTCTACCAGTACTCCTTCTTTGAGTAATACTGCTATTATAGGCTTAATTCCTATTTCTGCATCCTTTCTCAAAGGGTATTGTCTTTTCTGTGGTCTAAAAGCTGACTTTGGGGTTATTGTAATTGGTCCTGCTGTTCGAATAAGCCTACATCTGACTTGCCTGTTGACCAGAGAGTTGTTGAAATTTCACATAAGGTCTTTTCTTCTTCTTCTAATAAAAATGCTAATCAGCTGTCCTCACTAGATTGCAAGTGTACAGCTGGATGTGTCTGTGTCAACCAATTCAGTTTTTGTTTTTGTATCCCTTGTTCTGATAGTTTTAAATCAGTCTGTTTCTCCCATCTTGTTACTTTTTCTCCTAAATCTGCCCATTTAACACTTTTGTTCTTAGTCAAGCTGACATGTGGCAACCGATTTGATCTATACAAATCAAGGAATTCTTGAGGTAATGAACAGCTAACTACACTGTTCCCCTCAGCATCCCAGTACAAAGTACGCAAAACCAATCTAGTTGCACGATTTCTAAACAGTTCTTGCTCATACTCTCTATCAGGTCCTGGTGTGGTACAGTAGTATAGAGTACAGTGTAATAAATGCTGTCGATCAGTGTCAAGGGAGGGGGCTTTACTGATGGCTACGTTCATCAGCTCCTCGGTCACTGCCCCTGGACCAGTCGTGACTAGGTCCTGGCTGTACCAATAAAAGGTTTCACCCTCCGATCGCACTACAAAGGTATCCATTTGTCTCTGTGCCTCCATACCTTGTACAGTTGGAACTACTGCTATGCCAAATATCTGCATAAGGTCCCTGCCCAATAGGTTTACTGGACACTTTGCAGAAACAACTATTTTACTTCTCTGGGTCATACCTGAAACAGGGTCAGTTATTGCTATATCATGGGAAAGTGGTTCCCTGTATAGCTGTCCATTTGCGGCTTTTACTAGTATATAATCAGGTGATTCTGAATGTTCTGGTAACTTGGAGGGGTGTATCAAAGTCCGTGATGCTCCTGAGTCACACAGGAATTTGACTTCCCTTCCCTCCACCAGAAGTGTAACTTCCGGTTTCGTATCTGCCAATCAGAGCTCTAAGCTCAATAATGCTAAGTCCAAAATTTCACTTTCTTCATCCTCCATATCTATTTGTACTTCCTCTACTCCTTCTATCACATTTACATTTGCTTTCTGTTTTTTAACTTTTCCTGATGATTTCTGACTTTCACGTGATATAGCCTCACTATCATATAGTCAGTCCTCATCTCCTTTATCTTCTGTAATTACCTTCTTGTTTTGCCTACAATCCCTTGCTAGATGCCCTTTTTTCCCGCATTTGAAGCATTCACCTCTCTTTTTCCTCTGTTCAAAATCTTCTGATCGTTTATCAAACTGTTTGTTTCCCTGGGCATTCTTTTTCTTGCCCTTTTTACCTGATTGTAATACAAATACTTCAGCTCCGTCTTCAGCAGTGAAGACTTGCGCCTTCTTTTTCTTTTTACTATTAAAATGTCTCTCAGCATGTCTAGCGTATTCGGGTAAGGCTTGTAGCCTCCCTGATCGATGATCTATCATATGCTTCGTAATGAAGCTACTAATAGGTGCAATGCAACCTTTCAAAAATGCATTTTTTAATTGTTGTTCATACGGGGAATCATTTGTTTGCTTCTCAGGAATCCGACATACCGCTATGATTATTAAAACATTCTAATAATCTAGCATAATATCCATCTATTGTCTCATTTTCCTGTTGTATGCATTGATTAATGCAAGTCCAGTCTGCTCTAGGTTTCCATTTCTCAGAGATTCGGTCTGTTAGAACTTTCACTCTGTTGTCTAACTCTGCATCACTATGTGAGAGTGGTCTGAGCTCTGCATTACGAGGATTCCAGGTGCCACAAATCATGTGCCAATCTGGACCTATAATTTGTCTTACTACTTTTTCTACTTCTTCCCCATTCAAGTGGTAACTTAACCTCATGCCTTGTAAAACTTCTAAAAATTGCGTAAAATTAACTTTCGGATGGGGGATTCCCTCAGTAGCCTTCCGGATGTCTTCTGGTGTCCATGGTCTATATACTAAGAGTTTTGGATCCTGCCCTTCCTGTCCTGCCTGAGGATTTGGAACTTCTATAAGTGGGCATATTTCTTCCTCACTCTCATCCTGTAGATTCCTCTCTATTTGGTATGATTCTGTATCCCTATGTGTTTTACGTGTTCGGGACCTAGTCTCAATAGGATCTCTAACAAATAGTTGTGGTTTCGCTGAAACTTCAGGATAACGCGGAGGCGGACCAGCCTGTCCACTCGCTTCATATCCTGAAAAGGGTAAGGGAGGGGGTAAGGGAGGAGGAGGAGGGGGAGTTGTTGCTATTACCAAATTATTATCCTCTTTGTCTAAAAATAATGTTTTTGAATTTTTAAGCTTCTGTTCACTACGATTTGCTTCCTCAATCCACCTGTATGCTTGAGGAATGCCTAGTTGGCGGTGCTTTTTTGCCTGACCTCCTGCATCAGATTTAAGCTGTTTAAGGAGTTTAACTAGTGAAGGTTTATCTAGTTTACCATCAAATTCATACTTATTAACCCATTTCGTATAATACCTAACGTTATCAGAACGCTGTAATTGCATGTATTTTGCGTTTTCGGTTAGGGGCGGATCTCGCAAGGTTTTAGTGCACTGATTACCCATGTCAAAGAAAATGTTACATAACCCTTTTTTATCACATGATATTAAGTTCTTATTCCTGTTTACAGTTTATCTAGAATAACTGTCTACCTTATTCTGTTACCCTGATCTATGACCAAATATACAGTACTTCCTTTTGTCCCTGTTCTGCAAAACAAATCTTGACAACAATATACTGTAACCTAGTCCCTGATCTAAAACAGAAAAAAGGCAAATTCTTCCTACCTGAGCCTCCTGGTTTTGAAAAACATTCAAATTCCGCTCTTCGGCCACAGATCAGAAAGTGGCCAGCCTCTTTACACACGACAATTCAGTTGGAGGTCTTTTCACTCAAGAAGAACCATTTCGGTAACTTCTCCTGCGCAGTATTCGACCACCGATGCGCTCTGATCTGCAGCTTACCAAGGGAATTCCATCTCAAAAGGACCAAACTGTTAAAATAAAATTCAGAATTCAATACACAGGAGGTTCAGATTCAAAAGTTTACTAGTGTACACCAGGAGGCAAAAAAACATACAAGTACAGAATTTTGTCTGACATGAAACAGGAAGCACACAATTTTATATAGGTTTAACATTTAGCTATGCCCACCTTTCTGATGTGATATGTCACAGGGCATCTACATTTATTTATTTATTTTACATTTGTTGACCGGGCTAGTCTAGCTGGAGAAATTTCCATTTTCAGTAGCGGCCCGGGGAGAAAAGCTCCGCAGAGTAAGATACATACAGAAAAACTATCATACAAAAAATATAATAATAATAATAACAATAATAATGGAGTTAGTAATAGGGTTTGCAAAAAACAAAAACTAGTAAACCCTTCAATGTAAAGTACTACTACAGGAGTTAATTACTATGACACACAATACAGTCTAAATCACATTTTACAAGTTGAAAAAAACTTATTAGATATAGTAAACAAAGGAATGTAGGTAAGGAAAGTAGAGTGAAAGAAAGTAGGGGAAAAGATAGGGATTAAATGTGGAGAAAAAAAGAGCAAGTAATGCAGATAACAGGTAGAGAAGTAGTGGGGGGAGAAGAGAAAGACAAATAGAGGGAAGAGTAATAAGGAGTAAGAGAGATAGTTTTATTTAGTTAGTAATAGTGAAAAGCTAATCAGGTTTACTACAAGAACAAAGCCAGTGATTTTGGAAATGCAGTTTAATATTTTGTTTGAAAAGAGGCAATGATGTAATCTTTATTATGTTAGTAGGTAACAAATTCCATTTTGTCCCTACAGCATTGGTAAATAGAGAGTCACCAGCATTATTCTTTGATTTTATTGAACTTGTCAGGAGTTTACTGGAAGAGCGGAGAGAGTTGAGATTTTTATAGGGGATTATGAGTTGTGAGAGTATTGGGGTATTATTAGGTTGGTACAATATTTTATGGGCAATACAGAGTTGATGGATTATAAGATAGTTCTGAAACTCTGGCCAGCCTAGAAGTTTTAAGTTAAGACAGTGATGTGTTTTATAGGGGTTACTGGTAGCAAAGCGGGCAATGTTATTATAGCAGGTTAACAGTTTGTTAAGGCTGGTTTTTTTGAGGTTGGTGAAGATAGGTGAAGCATATAGAAGAGTAGAAATAAGATGGGAGTGAGCAATCCTTGTTCTAGTACAAGGTGTAAGAAATGGTCTAATTCGATATAAGGATCCTATCTTTCTGTTAACTAGTTTTATGGAGTTGTTAATGTGTAGGTCAAATGAGAGATTATTGTCAATTGTAATACCTAGCAATTTAGTTGATGTGTCAGGTGAGATGATAGTGGCGCTGTTGGAAGAGATGGAGAAATGTAAGGGGGAGGTCCTGGATGTGGGGGTAAAAAGAAGAAGCTTGGTTTTTTTAGCATTTAGTAAGAGGAAATGACTAGAGAACCATGTTTCTATGGTATTGAACACTTTTTGGGTGAGAGAGATAAGTTCTGGGGTAGAAGATGCTGAGCAGATGAGCGTAGAGTCGTCAGCGTATTGAATGCAGGTTGCTTGAGGGATTATTGTTTGAAGATCATTAATGAAGAGGGAGAAGAGAAGTGGGCCAAGGATAGAGCCTTGCGGAATGCCAATGGAAACAGGCAAAAGAGAAGAGGTGTGGTTATCCCAAAGAACATCTTGTTTTCTGTTTGTGAGGTACGATTTAAACCATTTAATGGCTGGGATATCGAATGAGAGGGATTCAAGAGTATTAAGTAATAAGGGGTGGTTGACCATATCGAATGCTTTGGAGAGGTCAATGAAGAGGGCAGAAGAGAGTAAGTTGTTGTTTCGGTTCTGATTAATAGTATCTACAAAAGAAAGCAGGGCAGTGGTGGTACTGTGATGTGGTTTAAAGCCATGTTGACAGTTTGCTATTATGTTGTGATGAGAGAGATATTGTACAAGTTGAAGGTGAATACATTTTTCCATAATCTTAGCCAAAGGTGAGAGGAGAGCAATGGGTCTATAGTTAGAGTAGTCAGTTGAGTTTCCACCTTTGTGCAGTGGGATAATATGAGAGACCTTCCAAATTTCAGGGATGATTCCTTCTTTGATTGTCCTATTTATGAGAATAGATATGGGATATGCAATTTCCTTGGCAGCCTTTTGAAGAAAAAGAGAAGGGAGCTTATCAGCAGAAGGGGTACACGGTTTTAGTTTGCGAAGAAGTCTGTGAATCTCAATACATCAATGTAACATTTCAAACAATACCGACAACAACAGGTCTTGCAACAAGTTCTATGAGCTCAAAAAATCAATGTAACATTTCTAAACAAAAATCGACAGTAAACAACAGGTACAGGCGCGGATTAACTGATCCGTTGTCAAGATAACAAAGTGTTTAAATAGCAAAACTGTAAGTCTATAACGCAGGGTCCTCCATTTGAAAAACAATGTTGACCTCATTGGATATTAGACCACACAGTAGCGTAGCGTTTGAACTATTAGCAAAAGTAATCAACGAGTATGCAGTAGTAGGTTCAGTTATTAGTGCATCAACAACAACAATACATCCAAGCAAAGAAACTCCAAGGTGAGGTAACCTACCAGAGTAAGCACACCAGGGCAGGAGCGCACAGCAGCCAGGGACCTGGAAAGGTGAAATGCAGAGAAAGGAGTGACGCAGATACAGGAAGGGATATAAGTAACTTCACAGAGGATGATAGATGGGGCAAGTGAAATGCTTGCGAGGAGAAGGAAAGGGTAGGCGGGACTATGGAAAAGGGGAGAGGGGACAGAGAAAGACAGAGGCTGACTGGGAAAATACTCAAGGGGCAGGGTAGATAGGAATAATGAAAAAGAAAGGATAGATAGAGATAATATCGATTGGATAGATAGAGAAGCATCAGGTGGCGTAGTGATCAGAAGGGAGGTAGGACACAACAGAAGGTGGAGAGAGGAGACAATCAGAAATGCAGGTAGGTATGGCAGGAGCAGAAAGTATATAGAAGGAAGGGTAAAAAAGGAAACCAAAGTAGACCAGTGAAATAGGAAAAGGTATGCAGGAGTAGGTCAGAAAATATGCAGTAGGAGGTGAGGAAGAAATGGGTGAAGGTATAGCTGAGAAAGTCAGGCAGGGTACTGGAGCAGTACCAGCACTATTAGCAAGGAGATAGGCAGACTGTAAGGTAGAATATAGAGGTTAAGGGAGATAGGAAAACCAACATTAACTTTAAGGGCTAATCAGAGGCACAAGAAGTAGCAAGGAAGAAAGAGAGTGAGGAGAGCGCCACCTAGTGGCCAGGGCAAGTAAATGAGAGGGAGAAAGGGGAAAGCAGCAAAAGGACAGGGAAAAGTCACAAGGAAAAGGAAGAATAGTGTAATGGCAGGAGAAGGTGAGAGTGAGGGGGTAGTAGATTTAAGAGAAGGAGAGGTACTGGCTGCTAGGCACACAAGCACAGGCAAACTATTGGACTCTGTAGGTAGACTTGAGCAGAGGCTAATAAATCAACAATGCAAAGCCCATAACCTACTTTCAGTTCCTTGAATGAGGAGTAATATGGGAGGTAGGCAGACTTTCAGTCACTGCAGGCAAGGCCAGGAATCATCCGACACCAATAGGGCGTGAGGCAGGACAAGATTCAGTAGGGAGTGAGCTAAGAAATTTTTTCAGTTCCTTGAATGAGGAGTAATATTGGAGGCAGGCAGACTTTCAGTCACTGTAGGCAAGGCCAGGAATCATCCGACACCAGTAGGGCGTGAGGCAGGACAAGATTCAGCAGGGAGTGAGCTAAGAAATTTCAGAGTAAGCACACCAGGGCAGGAGTGCACAGCAGCCAGGGACCGGAAAGGTGAAATGCAGAGAAAGCTTTACATCACTTTAGCTTACAATTCTACATTCATTAAGTTTGCTGATGCTGTACATTTAAAAAAAAACTTTTCCTTTAGATACAATACGGCCTTGCTATCCAGCTGGTCAGTCATAATGTCTTTCTGTAAAGTTACTTATTCAAGGTTTCATATCAGTTCGAATACAATAGCAGCTTCAGTCTTTTAATGCATGTCTTTGTTCTGTTACACTTTCTCACACAGCTGCGTGATATCTAAGTAACACATATACAAGGCCATCTCATTCTTACAGGAAGAGCAGAAGATTTCATTATTTCACACATTTAATTTCCTGACCCAGCAGATAATCACTTGTGAAAAGCATAAACATTAAAACTTGCTAAGCTAGCATTCTGTCAGGGTCAGGGATCAGCTTTTGCTTCAAGCCACACTGCAGTTTCAAAACTACTTGACATTTAGACATGAATTAATTTTACTACTATATGATTAATAGAATAAAATGCATTATATACTACTTTGCTTTTAAACTAGCATTTCTCATGTATTCAAATACACATTTTTCTAACACTGTCCCAGAGACATCCCATGCTCTGGAACAAGATTCCACTCTACATTAGGCAGAGCTCCTCACTAACTCTCTTCAATAGAAACCTTGATGAGTAGATGGGAAACAGAAATTTTACCCTGGGGATAACTTCAATGGCTCTGCTGGACAGAGGCACAGGGAACTAATCTAAGGGGTCGGCGAAAGCCAACACATTCCGGCTAGGTTTATAAATGCCTTCAGGCAGATTGCCTAGTATGTACCTATGAACCTATTTACCTAATTATTTATACATCAAAGTTTAAAGAATTTCTAAACTACTTTAGAGTTCCAGAATTACCACTAGAAAAACAGTTTAAAAAATTATTTTATTTAACTAAAGCTTTGCAGATGATCATTAAAACAAAACTCTTCATTCATTTTTCTGATGCACCTTCCAAGTCATGGTTGCAGGGCATCTAAGGTCTATCCTTTCACTCAGTGAGTGGAGGCATAGGAGGAAATTATGGAGTACACAGATTATATACACATATACATTCACAAACATAGGTGCGCGCATACACGCACACACACACACACACACACACACACACACACACACACACACACACACACACACACGCACACACGCACACACACACACACACACACACACACACACACACACACACGCACATAAACACACACACAACATTTGAATTGGGTGCATTTGTGGGTAATTTAGAGATTACTATTATGGGTGGAACAATGACAGAACACCTGAAAAATCCAATCAGGTACAAACAAGGCATGAAATGTCTGCACAGAAAACACTGCAAGCAGGAATTCAAATAGAAAACTAACTACATTAAGACTACAATACTAACGTTTGCACTTCTGTACCAAGTGTGCTCATTTTCGTGAACTGACCTCTCCTGACAGGAACAATGGCTGTCAATAACATTTAATACTTTTTGTTATGAGCATTGCTTATTTGATTTGCTTATATTTATTTGCATTGCAGGTGTGAAAAAACATATGTGAGCACGACATGAGAAAAATACTTTGCACAGAGATATCTTCTGACACAGGCATGACTACAGAGTGAATAGGGTAATCAAAGCAAGTCATATGGAACAAATGATCATTTGTTATTAAATAAAGTCATAATGGAGAGCTGTAAAAAGGGTAAGAATCTAAGTATGGCATGGATAGAGTATAAAAAAGCATTTGACAGCATCCCACATTCATGAATAAAAGAGTGCTTAAAATGTATAAGATACTCCCTACACTGATGAATTACATTAAAGCAACCACAAAACAGTGGTAAACCACTTTGCAGTTAAGCCATGTTAAAGGACAATTTATTATTCCAGGTATAAAAACGCAAAAGTGGATATTCCAGGGTACCTCTGTCACTGCTGCTCTTTTGTCTTGCTCTTAACTCATTAAGTTGTCTACTTAGCAGATTAGGTCATGGCTACAATTTTGCTCGCAGAAAACAACAAAGTGTAAAAACTTCTCATCTTTTTTTATATGGTTTAAAGTTGTATAGATCATCAGATGAGAAACTGAAAACACAACTGCAAGTGGTCAAAACTTTTTCAGATGACATATGAATGTCATTTGGTCTTGATAAATGTGTAAAAGCAACCATCAGAGCAGGAAAGCTGCAGCACCAATAAAATGTCAGTTTGGCACAAGAATGTGATATAAAAGAATCTGAGCAAGAAGTAGTGTATAAATATTTGGGAATTGATGAAGGATCAACAATAAAACATGAACAAATGTGAATAAAACCTAGTTAAAAATATATTACAAGATTTAAATTAATACTGAAAACAGCACTGACATCTAGGAACAAAGTGCAAGCTGTAAACCAATTTGCTCTTCCTGTCCTAACTTGCAGTTTTGGAGTGACTGACTGACCCTAAAAGGTATTGGATAGGTTGGAGAGGAAACAAAAAGGATGCTTCATGCTCATCAAATAATTTATAAAAATCAGTGCATACTTAGATTTCCCATTCTGAATGAGTTATGGGCCTCCTCGAAATTGATTATATGTACAAAGCTGCAATCATGAGACTATATATATCTGCTGACCTCACAACACCCAACTGTAGAGAAAGTTTTGAAACCTGAAGAAAATATCTCTAAAGCACCATCTTCACAATTCTTGGCTGTGATCATGCTCTTATCCTGGCTAACCTTCCATACACTTTATCCCTCCCTCTTTCTTTGTTGCTCTACCCTCTAAAATTTCTCTTGGATGCTACATCTATCCAAATATTCAACACCTATGCTTAATTAACAACCCACCTAACATTCCTTACATCTCATCATTCACCTCTGTTTGTTTCCTATAACTGTTTCCTATAACTATGCCCTCACAGTATCATTAACACTTTCTCTGCATACGTTATGTAATAACTACTGCAACTACTGACTACATCCTAAACATCCTCCTACACTTTGTTATTATATACTGAGGTCAAGAAATATGCATGTTTCATACGCATATATGATCATCTCTGCTGCCAACATCTGAATATTTGTCTAACACCTATAACTACTTACTGCCCATTGAAATCCCTTTATAGACGGTACAGATATCCTAAGGCCAGGTCATTCAACATGCATTATGTGTATATATGTTTGACTTCCTCTAATAATGAGAAAACTCAATTTCTTTTTTCTTAGCAAAATCTGTCATTTATATGGCTCTGTGGATAAGAAAGAAATTATGTTTTTACTGTTTTCTTATGTAGTTGTAATTATTTCCTGTCTATATTCTATATGTATTTTGGAGCTTTTCTCCCCTGGCCTCCACTGAAAACAGGTTCTTTTGATCCAGATGGACCATCCTGGTAAACACATGTCAAATAAATAACTAACTAAATAAACAAACAAATAAATAAACAAATAGTCATGAGTGCTGAAGAGCAGCACTGAGTTGCTATGGCCAGAGTGTAGTATGTTTGCACAACACTGTAAAATGCCTAACCTATATTCTGTAGATGGCACAAACCTGGGGATGTTTAATGGACATTGTGATGAAACCATCTAGAACTTAGATAAACAAAAGAACTACCTGACACCTGAATCTTTTTGTTGACAGAAACTGATATGGCTATCCTCCTACCTTTGAGGTAACAGGTGAAACAGTTTTATAAGCAGTGTGGAGGTGCAGTGTAATGCATTTTTCAGGTAAAACAATGAGTATAGCAAAATGGAGGATCTATTAAACATGCAAGGAAAGAAGGATGTGCCACAGCACATACACAATTAAGTCCTTACACCACACACATACACATATGTTACAGTCATAGTGCATGTGGATGTAAATGACTGGAGACATAACTCCCAAGACAATAAAAGATTATTGACTTTAGCATCTGACTTATCTTCTGATGTTATTCAAAGGGTGTGTCATATATGTCAGCCTGCAAGGAAATGGTAGACAGTCCTAACTGCTTTCCCAGGGATGAACTGCACCTAGCCACTCCATAATATATTTTCTAGGTAAAGCCAGTCTCTAAATTGCTTCCAAATTAACAAGACATTATCCTGGTAACACAAGGGTATTACTGCTCAAAATATGAAGCATTATCAAGAAACTTTACTCCTACAAGCATTCCACACCCTAGAAAACATCATTATACTCACTGTCATGGAGTCCTGATTCAAGACAAATGACTACACCATATCAGTGCAATGTTTCAATAGCTAGCACACATTCAGGCCCATAGCCCTAGAAGAAGGCATTCAGGCCCATAGCCCTAGAAGAAGGCACTCAAACCAGTGGTGTCTCCATATTCTTAAAATAAAATCACTCTCGATTTGTTTCATAAGATTATGACTTGGAACTCCTCCATGTCCAACTTACAATCAACAAAACCCCTTATATCAGAGCTAACTATAGGATGCCTCTATGTCCATCTCAGCCCCTATGTCCTAACTAACTAGTATGGCATTCCCATGCATTTAGCCATACAGCATTCTTCTAGGAGACTACAACTTCAAAAATGGATTACCAGATACTTCTGAACATCATCAGTATAGACTCTCTGGATAAGCTAGCCCACACCCCAGCGATAAAATCCTGGACTTGGTCTTTACTAATATTGGGCAGCTTTGCAACTGTCACTTCCTCCATGGTCAAATCAGACCACATGTCAATCACATTTACTATAGAACTGAAGCCTGAAGCATCTTTCAATACCTTAATATTCAAATATCAGTGTGAAGGTTAATCTACTAAAACTGAAGAATGACCTGGCTAAATTCAAATGCTCCTTCCATCTTGATGACTTTACAGCTTATGCAGAATCCATTATTGCCAAATTATAGGCACATGTAAACAAAGAAGCATCTGTCCCCTAGAAATAAATACAATAAAAAAATTTTAAAAGAAACCCGTATGGTGGGACCCACATACAAATAGGATGTAGAAGATAAAAAAGAACTTGTTGCTCTCAAAAAGGATAACTATAAAAACATCTTTAAAGATCAGATTCAGAGATTTGCCTCACCTTTTTCCATTTTTGGGACTCGTCAGTTTTTACATTCTTCCCACATTTCTGTGGACTGCTGATGCAGTGGAACGTAATGCAATTACTGAATGTTTTGTTTGTCTTTTCAGCTTTTCCCAGTTAGGGGTCACCACAGCGGAACTCCGGTCTGCTAATGATTGGTAGTAGATTTTTATGGTGCCGTGCTGCCAGCCCAACGCCCAACCTTCAGCAAAGGCACGCCCATTCACACATGTCTTTCGGAGGCCACTCGACCACAGGGACGACATGCAGACTCCACACAGAAGGCACTCCACCCGAGAATTGAACAAGAGAAACTCTTGCTGTGAGGCAACAATGCTACTGCTTTACCACCGCGGCTTAATGCAATTATTGAATAAGTAGTAAAAATATTTTTAAACATTCCCACTTGTACATCCTGATGACTAATGCAATGAAGATGCTACACCAACAGAATGTTCTTGCATCACACATGTTGATGATGTTTTTCTAGGTCTAGGAAGGTCCAAAAATATTTAAAACTACTCTGGGGAAGTGCTGAGGAACAATGCTCATTTAAAGACTCAGAGCAGTTAGTCACCAGGATATACAACTGGGGACATTTAAAAAATATATATATTTTTACTATTCATTCATTAATTGATGAACATTTCAGTGTATCAGAAATCCACAGAAAAGCAGGCAGAATGTGAAAATTGATAATTTCAATTAATGGAAAAGGTAAGGAAGATCTCAGAATTTGATCTTTAAACAAGTAGCATTTCTACGGCTATTTCACTGTTTCTTCTTATTCATTTTACATGTGATTGAAAGCAATGAGGCAAAACTATTTATCTTTTACCTTATTCATATAATTATTATTAATTTAAAATTAAATGCATTTGCAGTTACAGCTAGCCAGTAATTCCAGTTATTAATGCACCCCAAAACATGTCAGTATATTGCCTTGGATTGCACCTTGTAGTTAATAGGTGCTGGATGTCATGGGAATGCTGAGGTCACATAAGTGCTTTTATAAACAAAATTTTCAACAAAATATCATGCCTGCAATGTTTAAAAAGACCACCCCCAGTATTCAGTACATGTAGGTTCCGTGTAGAGCCTACATGGAGTGTATCTATATACACAAATTAGTGCCTATGGTGGTGGCACGCAATTAATATTAAATTAAGGTCTATGTACTTAAGCAAGGTTTCACAGCAGGCGTCAGTGCATCTGGCCACAAAACCTCTCTGTCAATGCAGATAGCAATTTTTCCTACTACTCAGCTGTACAGATTTTCACAGAATGGTTGCCTCATAATTGTGGCCTGTTACTTGTAAAAATGTGTTTGTCTGGCAAATCATTGCCAAGTCCTTGAGGATTGAAGTCAGAAAATAATGACAGACATTTGAGATTCAGACTTCATACACTTCAGAAAATTCATGCTAATGCAAAACTTGTTATTCTATTAATTTCTTTAATTTTGTAAGGACAATATTTAAATAATTGTCCCTATATTCAGGTCTTTGTCCCTTCATTATATATGGCTTTGTCCAGATGCCTTACTCTAACAGGTTTAGAGCCATGCACTTTTTAAGTTTGCTGCCTGCACCAGGTTGATTGCAGAGCAATGTCTCCTCCAATGTTCAATATATATTATGATCATTTTTAATTAAAATTGTATGTGTAATTGCTTGCTGTTTTGTCTTTTTTAATTATATTTTTTCCCCAAGTTTGCATGACGTGATTCTTGCCGCAAATGGTTTTGGCTGTGCTTATCTCATTTGCGTGACTAGACCACCCATGTATCAGACATGATCCAGACATCCAAAAATGGAAACTGAATGCATTCAGTTAATAGTGCTGCATATCGCTGCTCATCGCTGCGCATCGCTGCACATCACACAAACTCAGTAAGCCCTGGTAAGCGATGTTGCCCTATGCAAATACTGTGAAGTTAACAAATAATAGTAATACAGGAGACTTCATGTAACTAATCTCATGGTGACAGGAGTTAAGTGTCGAACTGGAATGCAGATGATCCTTGGTTTTAGTACAGGCTATGCAAACTTTTCTTATACTGCTGTGACATTGCAGCTTATACAAATAAAGTGCTACATAGACAAGTGTTGCCTCAGCATTCTTGTGAAGAACTGTAAGTTTAGGACTACTGTGCAGAAGGTCCGGGATTTGAATACTATTCATTCCATATGCTTTTTACACTTGTTCCATGGCAAATTATATTTACTTCCACTTATAATACCTGACATAATTTTGCTGGTATGATAAAATGTTGATGAATGTGTAGTTCTGTTCTCCCAGTTGAATAACAGATTTGCACAAGTGGCTGGCTATGAAATAAGATTGGAATTACATTATTTTATGTCTGTGATGTATCATGACTTATCAATAATTTGGCAGGAAATCACTATGATATGATCTATAGGCCAGAAATATGAGTCAAAAATCTGGACATTCTGCAAAAATTTGTACAGTTGACAGGCATGCAGACAGTACAGCAATACATACAGCAAGCCTGAGAGGAAACATTAGCAGATATCTTGGTATTTATATATAGTAATGATATAAATTTATTATGCCTACCAACTGCAGGAGATCTATGTCTCAGAATTCCTTATGGTCCTGAAATAAGTAAAGGAAGAGATGAGGCTGACCAAGTTAAGTTGCGTGCCATCATTGACTCCCCAAATGATGTTAACATACTGCAGGAGGGTCTCACAGCAAAAAATGACTGGTGCCAAAGTCATGGCCTCAAGCTAAACACAAAAAAATGTATCATTATACCATTCAGCATGGTCCCTACTGATTACCACATCAACGGCAACCCCTAAGCATGCAACCTGTGATGACAGACCTGGGCATTCAGGTTGATAACAACCTGACATATGACCATCATATAGCCTTTACATGGTTTATCTCATAAGTAAAGGGATTCCATCCAGAAAAAAGGAGGTTATTACCTCTCTATACTCCTCTCTCATTAGACCAATAATCGAGTATAACGCCCGGTTTGGTACGTACCTCTCCAAACATCTGCACTAATTGGAAAGGCTACTGAAATACCTCACAAAGAGAATCCATGGCCTCCAACACCTGTCCTATGTGGACAGGCCCAAATCACTATCACTCTGTTCGGTATCATACAGATTGCTCAGGGGTGATCTGTGTCTCACCTACAAGGCAATCTCGTACACTGCCCTACTAGAGATGCTCTATATCCGTAAGTGTAACTCCTCATGCATTACCCACTTGAAAGGCCTGAATCTAATATGCAACATCAACAAAACCTGCTGGAAAGACAGGTTTGTCTCCCAGAGGCTGCCCTGTCTCCAGAATTAACTTCCCATACATGTCAAACAGAGCACCTTGCTGACCCTCTTCAAGCGCAACCTTGATGACTGGATGGGAAACTACAAATTTGTCCAGGAGTTCCATCTGTGTCCCTCATTGACAGGGGTGACAGGTGTTGACTGAGGTTTCTTTCTGAGGATTAACTCTTGGCTAGGCTTGTAAGGGCCCCTGGGCTTTTAGCCTAGTAAAATCCCATGATCCAATGATCTTATGGCAACAGCACCACATGTAACAGTATAACGGGGTAATACTTTTACTCATCTATAGCTGCACAAACACAACTGTTAACAAAAATGTGGCTGACAATCTCAAAATAAGCATAAAACTGCAGCTATCTTAAATATCCATATCAAAAAACAACTTCACACACACAGATAAACTATTGACACCATTTCAGAATGCCACAGTATTGTAATGATGATCTAACAAAGCATACCTGGAAGATCATCATAAGACACAGTAGTGGTGCCCACATCAAGAATGTATCGGGTCATTGACTGCTGGGAGCTGTCCTGTGTGTCAATGTTTATCAGGAATTGAGAGCAGGTTCTGCAGCAGGCCCACCACCAGTTATCTAGAAATCATGTGCCACTTCAGCTGCATGCCTCCTTGCAGCTGTCATCATATCTTTTGCTCTGTGATGCACCTGCTCATAGGTCTGACTGTGTCATCCAATATCATTGATATTGTGGAATAATTCATCTCAGTGTGCTGTACACTGAGTCATATTTGTCTGCCCTCTGGACAGCAGTACTGCATGATGTTGATGTAATCCCTGTATGATTAGGTCATTCTCAGCCTCAGTAAATGGGAGCCTACATCTAACAGGCACTTTTTGTCCTGAAAGACATTAAAATAATAACACACATAAGGATCACATACGTACAAATAAATTGTTTACAGATACAGCAGTAAAGGAAGGCTGCCAGTAATCCCTACTTGGTAAACTTTAAAGATTTTAACAGGGGTCAAAATATAATGATGGAGGGTACAAAGCAAGGAGAGTAACAAGAAGAATATATCCTTGTTTATGCCATAATAGATACTCAACTATGCTCACCCACTCAAAGCAATGGTTAATTGTAGTTTGTGCCATAGCAGGAACCCATCTTGATTTACCCCCCCCACCCCCACACACACACAAAGAAAATAGGCTTAGAAACTATTTTGCTAACCAAACAACTATGAGATGCTAAAAGTGCTATCAAAGGAACTTTCAGTGAAGCATGTGTACATAGTTATCACACAGCATAACATTAAGCCTACTCTACATCCTCCATACCTGTGATATGGCTTGAAAAAACAAGGCCATGCCATGATTACAGTTCAAAGATGTGCATACAGACTTATGTCACCTTATCTTTAACTACATTCCAGCATATGCATTATGTAGTTAACAAAATGGATAAATACCTGCTGGAGTACATTACTCCTCTACAAAGATATAATATTCAAAATAAAAAATGTGTCACTGAGTTCAACAATGCAATAACACTCATCCACATCAGTTTGACTACCTACACATTTGGCTTTTTGTAATGGATTACATTAGTAATTGGTTGCATCTGTCCTAGTCTGTACTTCATAAATGCTAATTACAGCATACACAGCTGAATTGAATGCTAATCAACCAATCTTGTGGAGCTAGTCAACAAGATATAAAGCATCCATGTAGACTCCATCCTTTTTTTATTTATGTGGATTATGATAAGAGTGGAGTGCAGACACAAAGTAATCGCAGACAGCTTGCTAGTATCTGTTGCTTTTTTAATACATTTGTCTGTGCTACAGGCTGAAGACAATGCTGTTGCTGTTGCCAATAGCCATAGACAGACAGGTTGAAGACTTTGCAGGCCAACAACACAGTGGAGGAACTGTGCAACCTCTGGCAGCCTTGACTCACAGCTAGAGCCAAACACAGGGACCCCATCACAGTAGAAAGCAAGGTATGTGTTGAAGTTAGAATGTTAACCACATGTTCCTTTCACAGATTACCAGGGGTCTTGCTTGGTGTGTAACAGGCATCAACATCCAGGCTCTTCCAAACATTCCTGCATGTTATGCTGCAACATAGCAGAGAGCACATATAGTTTACCATTAGTTTTGAGCTGAGAGTCACACGAATGCTACAACTGTACCCTGTCTTGCACTACCCTGTAGTTATGTATGTCATACATCACTGTTGTGTACACATAAAAACAACAGCTGGGGAACAGGTTAGTGTTGACATAAACCATAAGGTCTACCACTCAAACAAATGCTAAGTCATGTGCAGTGACATAAGCATCATCTGGAACTTGTGTGCTGGCAACCCTTGCAGGTAACATGCTTCCTTATGTGCCACATCTCCAAAATGCACTAGATGTGTGCTATGGGGGATATCTCATAGGGGTGGATGCATGCTATGCACTAGAGTCATGGCCAATGAAACCTATCAGAAATGCACACACACACACACACACACACACACACACACACACACACACACACACACACACACACGCGCATGCGTGCACGCACACACACTCAAATGCGCACATGCAAGCGCGCGTGCAAACAAACACACACACACAAACACACACACACACAAACACACACACACACACACACACACACACACACACACACACACACACACACACACAGAATAACACTTTAATGAGACACATGGTCCAACCTGTAATGTCATAGAGCATGTTTGGAGTTATTGCACTTACACTGCCAGTACCTACATACCTCTGGCCAAGGCCACCATTACAATCCACTGATATGTCCCGCATAGTATGTGCTATGGTGGCCAAGTTAATTTAGTGGAAACAGCTACAGCGGGATCAGTAGGGGAAGGGGATCACATCCTCCTAGCAATGCCAAGTTTACCACAGCCACAGGCAGATGAGTCAGAGGAGGAACTGGCATCAGGTGTGGTTGCAGGCAGACATAGGCATGCTCAGTATGTCTTTCCATTGGCTATGAGACAAGCCGTAGCACACTGACTCACCAACTAGAAGCCTAAAACCACACTCCTACATCACTATACTTTTGTACTAGGAAATCTTTAGAGATAACAGGTCAACAGTAGGGTTACACATTGCAGTTTTCAACTTCTCAACCTTACCTAAATCAGACAACAGGCAGTATACCAAACAAGCAGGTGAACCAGACCAGCACAGTCTTGTTAGTGCCATAGCAGGAACACAACTTTGCATCCCCACATCCAAAAGAACAGTCAGTGCTTGTCTGTGACATCCGACTTGGTTTTCCTTAGTTGGCAACTTCATACCATATTATTCCCCGTTAATATCCTTTGACATTGTAATTAAATGATATAGAATGGTGTGCACACTGTATGTCCCCGGAGTACTGGTCAGATAACAACTGAATGACAAAGGAATATAGACATTTAAAACAGTGCTGTATATTTGCAAGGAAAAATCATAACAGGGTGTGTGATCACTAAGTGCAGTATCTTAAAAGATAAACACTTCACTACACGTACAGTTAACATGCAATATTTTAATATAGCTGTACCTTCTGTTCAGTTTGTTTGTCTGCTGAATGAATGTTGATGCTTTATGCAAAGGTCTATGTGTAAAAAATAAGGTTAAAGCACCCATCCTTTGTTCTGAATGTGAATTGGATGGTGAATTGGATTCTAGGCCTATGTAGGCATATTTCATGTGTAGTAACATAGTGTACTGTGTATCATGCATTGATTTCTGTTTGTGCCTATTATCACTTATTTTTTTCTCTTAATTTGTGGTGAACACTCCTTGGGTGGTGCTGTGCTTAGCACAAATGGCTTTGGCTATGCTCAGCTGGTTTGAATGAACTACACCAACTGCACGATTAGACCACCCAGGTAGCAGACAGGATCCAGACATCTAAAATAGAAATTGGATTCGTTATATTAATCGAATTGTGCCTGACACAAACCCGCTAAGCACTGTTACACTGTGTTTAATAGCATAATACTCAGAATGAATACTTATGTAGTAGATGGTCATGCAACTTTTTCTGTGACTGCAAATGTTATGTGTTGGGCTGAAGTCCCCATGGCCCTGGGTTCAAATGGATTGCAGCCTGTATTTTACTAATGTGACCTTGCATTAGATAGTCATGAAATTAAACATAGGCATGTATTCTTTCATTCTTCTTCTGACAACAGCTGTTAGTCTAAGACTACAATAGATAAGGTCTAGGGTTTCAATAGAGCAGACAGCTGTCTTTTTTCAATGGTGTCCCACTTTGCATTATAGTCACCCTCAATTATAGTAGTTGCCCTAGTATTTCTTATATCATAATCATTTTCCTGATGGTTGACACACTAATATTGTCAGTTATGTACTTATGTATTAAAATCTGTATTGGTTAACATCTCTTTATCGGTTACCATCACACAAACATGTTGCCTGTGTTTGCACAATGCTAAGCAATGTGCGCCATTTTCAAATGTTGCAAAATCCAAATGTGCACACTCCCAGTATCTGTCATAATTGAAATTGACAGGAAATCTCATTATAGATTGGTCTTCATCTGCATTTGACATGGCAGTGTTTGTGGAGAGGTTTTGAGATTTTGGTCTCAAAGGTTGAGTGTGCAGTAGTCCAAATTGTTTGTTGGACTCTTAGTGAATGATTATAGTCCCTGGCTACTGCAGGAGTGCTATCGTGGAGCTGATTACAGATCAGATGCATGTGACAGTTTGGCCCAGGATTTGTCCAGTGCTACCAGTATCTTCCTCACTGGCAAACATGTAGGAATCACTACAACAACCTCAGGATAAGGAAGAGGGACCTACATGAACTGCAAGAAGAGCTAAACCCAAACATAAAACTACTGTTCAATCTCAGCCTTACTACAGGATATGTGCCCAAAGAGTAGCGTACAGCAACAGTGGTCCCTCTCCATAAAGGTGGTGCCTCAACGGATCCTGGAAACTATTGCCCCATAAGCCTGACTAGCTTGGTCTGCAAAGCTATGGAAAGGATCATCATGGACCTCATAAATAAAGATATTGGGGACCTACAGACACTGGATCCTACCCAGTTCGGCTTTGTTAAGGGCAGATCCTGCCTATTAAACCTGGTTGATTTCTTTGAAACAGTCACCAAGGCCATTGACGAGGGGAAGGTGGTCCACACAGCCTACCTGGACCTCGCAAAGCCTTCGATAATACCTCACTGGCATTATAGATAAGCTCACCAGCTTAAATATAAACCCCTATGTCACTAGATGGATTGCAAACTGACTCAAGGACAGAACCCACATGGTTAGAATTGTTGGAGCCATGTCAGACTCCAAACCAGTTACAAGTGGTGTCCCACAAGGCTCAGTCCTGGGACCTCTCTTGTTCGGTATATATTTCTCGGAGGTACAGGCCAACACGGAAGGACTGTGGCTGACCAAGTTCGCAGATGACTGCAAACTGGCCATAATCGATTCACCAGCCGACACAAGCATCCTCCAAAAGGGCCTCATAGAAACAGACAACTGGTGCCAGAGCCATGGCCTCAAGCTAAATGCCAAAAGTGTATAGTCATCCCTTTGGCAAAACAAAGTGCCCACAAATTACCACATAGGTAGTAATCCATTAAGTACAGAAGAAGTAATTAGGGACCTGGGGACCCAAGTTGATAGCAATCTCTCATTTGACAACCACGTGGCCAAAGTGGTAAGAAAAACATTTTATATAGCCCACCTAATCATGAAGGGATTCACATCTAGATCAGGGGAGGTCATTGTGCCTCTTTACTCATCCCTCATCAGGCCCATAATTGAGTACAATGCCCCTTTTGGGATGTACCTTACCAGACACCTGCAGCAACTGGAAAGACCCCAAAAGTACCTCACCAAGAGGATCAAAGGGCTCAAACAGATGCCATATGCTGCCCGGTTAAAGAAACTCCAGCTCTACTCAGTGGCATACCGCCTGTTCAGAGGTGATCTGTGCCTGACATATAAAGCCATGTCCAACCCGGAATTAATGGACATGCTGCACCTCAGAAAACCCAAATCCCATCAAGCTATGCGCTTGAGAGTCTTGAACCTCAGCACTGAAATAAATAGGACATGCTGGAAGGACAGATTCATAACCCAGAGGCTCCCTTCACTCTGGAATAAAATCCCAGTCCAGGTTAGGCAGAGTCCCTCAGTGACTCTCTTCAAGAGGAATCTTGATGAGTGGATGGGAGATTGTAGGTTTACCCAGGGTATCACTTCTGTGTCACTGTTAGACAGAGGCACAGTATACTAACCTCGAAAAAGGGCATAGTAAAATAAATTTAAAATGGGTGGTGAAAGCCAAACACATTCTGGCTAGGCTTATAAATGCCCTAGGGCAGACAGCCTAGTATGAACCTATGAACCTTGACCATTGGATTGAGGAATGTTGGACTGGAGGCACTCCACAGATGTATAAGCATCACTTACAGGCATTGCTAGTAAGAGTTAGCAGCTGCATTTGTTCAGGACTAATATTCATAATGGTATTCTGTTGTATTCTGGTTTTTCCAACGTAATGCTGAGAGATAACTGAATCTGTAAACTTATGAAGAAAGATTGGCATGGATGTGAGTGAGACACAAGTGGTATGTATGCATCCAAACGGTACTGTTATTTTAGCATTAAGAGAAAATACGGCTTATTGTGTTAAACACTTGTATCCCATTGAGAATTAATTTGTCAATTGTAAAGGAAAGGTATGCATGCTTAAGTATGTAAAATAAAACAACAGCCCAGTATTACACAGTAGACAGGGATTGTCAGTTCATAAACCACACTTCCAAACCATACAATACTGTTAAAGATGACATCAGTATTGCAATGTACCGTAAGACCTATAAACCAGGGACAACAGTAACATTCTGAACATTGTTATCATTATAATTGTGACATGCAAAAATGTCAAAATGTATGTAAACACAAATCTTATGCAATTTTTCAGATGTCTAAGAGCAATATTTAAAATGTGTTCCTATTTATGGGTAATTGTACACCCATTATTTTATGATCTTTCCAGATATCCTGCTCTAAAAGGTTGAGAGCTATGGTTTGTAACACAAAGCAACAGCTGCACATACTCAGATAACAGTGAACATAATTCTACAAATTGTTAAATAAAGAGTGCTTGCATTATGCTGTATTCCAAAGGAACAATACAGTATTACTAGTCACTGGTTGTGGGTTCAAGCCCCACACTTCCCAAATATAAACCTCAGTTGTTTGCAATACTGTTTTAGGTTTTCATCAATAAAAATACAAAACTGTTAAGTATTCACCATTACAGAATTTTAAGTGCAGACCTCTATACCCATGGCTTGAATGGCCTGCTGTAAAGTGTAATCAGTGTACATGGAACATGAATATGTGCAATATATTCATCCATGAATGATTACTGGATGCACTATGACCTCTACTATAGTGTGTATGTCTTAGGAACCAGGTAGTATTCAAAGTAACAAAGGAATTTCTTAAGTGTTAAAAGTAAAATGTAACAGAAATTAATTGTAGAACATTTTGTATATTACCTGTGAGACTACTAATGTTCTCCTTTTTTTCTCTCACTCCACTTGCTTTTACAGTTCAGGTATGCATTCCCAGTTTTATACCACTGTATGATATAACAACTAATCTGCCTCTAACTGTTAAGGCTGCAATAACAGTACTTTATACATACATACCACATGCTTCTCTCATCCTGGCCAGTCGCCCGGCATAGGACCGCACATTTGAGGCCCTCTGTTCTGCAGCTGTGGGTGGAAAGAAAAAAAAAAAAAGCATTATGAATACCTTTTTTACCATAATCAGCTTTAATATTTACAGTTACTAAATGAAATTAATATGTAGACATCACTGAAGTGCTCCCTGCCTGACACTCCCTGATCCAATGATCAAGGGTATCCTGTTTCCTCATACCCTTCAGAGATGTCATGCTAAAGCAATACCTGTTATTCTATCAACTGTATAGGTTTGTAAGAGCCATATTTCAAAATTGATCCTATTCTTGACCTCCTATTAAAACATTATTTATGGCATTGCCCAGAGTTCTTGCTCTAAGAGGCTGTGAGGTATAGCTGTCTGTAATAGTGACAGCAGTGTAAATTAGTTAGCATATATTGCAGCATAGTAGTGCAGATATTAATGTATTCCTGTGTTTCTTCCTTTTATTACAGGTGATTATGGATGTGGTTCTCTTTCCCCTGCACCACCTGATGTCACTGTTTCATCTGACTCTGATAATGATGATGGCCAAAGTGAGGCATAGCTGGATGTTGCAGAGGCTGAATCTGACACAGAGTTTGACACTCAGCAGCCACCCTCCTTGTCCCCATACCCATCCAGTATGCCTACATATCCCCAGTCCACTAAGGCCACAGATATTGGACAAGTGGAAGGTAAGGACAGTGACCAGGGAAGTATAACTACCACTACTTCAGAGCCTGTAGACTCTGGCCATAGCCAAATTGTTGGTGAGGTGCCATGCAGGGGGCTTGATAAGGGTACTCGGAGGAGGCCTGCTGTCCATCCTTCACCTTGTGCAGGTGTCTCTATTTGAGTAATGCAATGTATGTTTAGGGCCATCATGGAGGCACAGGCATGTTCAGAAAGGCACCCCAGACAAATGGTCAGGGTTGTAGATGTGGCATAATCTGTCATCCATAACTACCTCCACTGTGTTGTTGATGACAAGGATTGGATGAATAACACATTAGAATAAAGTGTGTCTGTGAAGGAGCATATAGTACCTGTCATAGTACACACATTGTCTGTGAAGGAGCTTCTGCTGGGAGGGAAACATTAGCCTCGTGGGCTAGGTCAACAATTGCATCTGCTGTGAGCCAACATGGCCATGTCTGATCATGCTCCTATTGTGGTAGTACTTCCATGTTTCCATCAGGGACTGTGCTGTCCACACCCAGATGTGTCAGGCCATGGGGTCATGGTCCTGGGTGTTCTCATGAAGGAAGCATGTCCAGCAGACATCTGTTATCTGCAGGTAGTAGCCCTGCCATCTGACCATGTGCATGGAGGTGCCAGTGTAATTCCTGGCAGAGCCAGTTCTTCTGGTCAGAGGCGACAAAGATGAACTGTCAACTCTACCATGCATGGCTCACATCTGTCTGACATGCAGACACATAGAACTATCACTGAGCTTGGCTGTGTGCATGCAGACACTCACACAATAATGTTATACTGGGGGCACCTACAGACACACACACATTTTTATGGCCCATTATGCCTGCTTCGCTTCCTTACTCACATGCGCACACACACCTTATGTGTCAGTCTAGACCTCCTGCACACCCCACACTACACCCTGTGTAAGTGAAGATAAGTGTGCCATATCCCTGTTTCTACCTTTTAGATTCAAGGGTAGTAAAGCTATGTGTCTGATGCACAGAGTGAATATTTACATAAATGATTATTACATCTGCATGTGTGCTGTTGAACTGATGATTGCACCTGTCAGTTATATTGTACTTGGCTGGTTATGCAGATGCTACCATCATCATTTCACTGTTTTACAGTGGATGCTCTTGTAAGGGTTGCAAAGATAATAAATTAAATTGTTAACATACAAGTTGAAATTTTGCTGTATTCATACTGTTCTTAGTGTAAGGGCTCTAAACTTTTTAATTGTTATTTGGCCTATTCTTATACACTGTTCTCAGATTTTGGAAATTGTACTTGTTAACTGTTATTTTACCCATGCATTGTACTGCTGTGCACCCATTTTTGACTTGTACTATATTTCTGTGACCCTACTTTAATATTTTGCAAATGTCATAATTACTTGTTTTATTTCTGGAGATTTTCTCCTCGAGTCTCCACTGAAAATGGGCCCCTGGCTCAGTTGGACTAACCCGGTTAACAAATGTCAATAAATAAATAAATAGTTTTTTAGTGTAGTGCACATTAGAGGTCTCAACATCAGACTGAGATATCAGAATTTTTTATGCACTACAGTCAACTCTCATCAAAACAGCAGAACAGCATATCAGTATTTCTGGTATGTACATCAACATAACTTCATAGGTACATAGGATGTCACTAGGCTATTGACCTGATGGTGCTTAGAAGCCTAGCCATGAAATCACAATATAAAAGTCAATGACACATATCGTGTATGGGCAAGCGTTGTCTAGCAAGGACTTTACATGTCCAGGTGAGAAGTAGGAGCAATGCAGGGCAGGGATTAACATCTTCACTTCCAGTCATCCAAGCTGTGATGAATGAGTGTCATGGAGGTGCTTGGTATGACATGGTTTTGAGGCCTATTCCAGAGGAGTGACAACCTATGAGAGATATATCTGCCTCCCTGGCATGTCTCATATATATATATATATATATATATATATATATATATATATATATATATATATATATATATATATATATATCAGTCTACATTGCTGGCCGTTTAACAGCTGACTCTAGTCCCAAATGATATATGTAGGGACATCATTTCCCTCACAACTGGGTCTGAGGTTCTACTGTAAGGCATACATAAGTCACCTCAAAGCATTCTATATGATACTGAGTACAGTGACATCTACATCAGTCTGTCCATATTAGAAACATGTTTGACAGCCTGATATATGTTGCATTTAAATCTATGAGGTCTGTCAAATTTCTGCTGGTGTCTGTTGCACTGCATAGCAAAGGGAGCATTATATTAAACAGTAGGCCTGAGGAGGGATGACTACAGAGTATTTAGAAATGAATGTGATACTGCTGCAATGGCTTTTCTAATCTGATGCAATATGTAGAAAACCTTCCTCAGAACAGTAGACACATGTTGCAGTCTAACTGGGTTCCATGGTCTAGCAATACAGAATTGGTGAATAGGATATTCAGGGTTATGTCATAATAAACTGGAACATTGTTAATACCAAAGTAAAGGATGATGCATTTATATGACAGTCATTTAACATTACAGAGTTCTCATCAGACACTGGTCTGTTTAAGGTCCTTTTGTACAGCAGCCACATTGTTAGTGGATACAATGATAGCACCTAAATGTCATTCAGCCATATAGCCATAGACACTCTATTTTGGTCTGGACTTCTGAGATGTACATGGACAAAGCAGTGACACTTGTCGTAACCCATTGGTGATGGTTCTGCTGGCAGAAGTCAACTCTCTCACTTTAAATGTATGTTGTTTGCCTGTGAGCCAGTTTACAACCCAGCAGACAACATAGCAGTTGATATTCACCTGGCTTCAGTGATGCACAAATGTGGGATTGTGTGGAAGGTCTTGGCCAAGTCAAGATAGACAAAATCAATGATGTGCACACATGCTATGTCTCTTTTCACATAACTGAATACAAACAGTTTTAGCATGCACAAATTTCCCTTCAGAAAACCATGATGGAACAGATGCAGTGTTTGGATGTCAACTCTATTCTTATATCTGACATCCATGAAAATCCATTCTATTCCATTGTCTTGCAGTTGAGGCTTGTGAAACTTAAGGGACTTTTAAGTATATGTATATGCTGCTGATCCATCCTTGTGTAAGGGGAAATAGTTACCTGATTTCAAATCCATGTAGATAAAGGAAGTACCCAGACTGTGATTGTATAGGGTGTCTAGTGCATTAATTTGCTGGTTAAGACCATTAGAAATGCATGCCAGAATGCCTTCTGGTGCCATGGAAGCTGTGTTCCTAGTATTGGAGAGAGCAGTGATTACTGCTCTTTAAAGACGGAGGGTGGAGTTGATGCTGAAGACATGTATTATGGTAAGCTTGTGGGTGGGTGTGGAGATAATTGCTATCCAAGCATGTCTGCTAGCTGGTTTTCAGTGTATGCAATACCATCCACAATTAATTCAGCACACATCTGAGTTATACCTTTGATGTTGCAGATGTATCAGAGGAAAGCCTCATGGTTATCCTTGACTATGGTTTTAACATATTTCCCATAGCTGCTGTGTGAGGATTTTACAAGGTGTCTTATTGTCTTGTTTAGGCTAGGAATGTTAGTATTCCAGCTTTGGATTTAAACTTTTGTATTTGTAGACATCAGCCTCGTTCACTTACTGTATACTCAAGTAATGTCAGTCATCCATCAGCATGGTTATGATTTTCTTAAGGATCTTTCTTTGATCCGATCAGTTATATCTGTGTCTATACATTTGTGTAGATGTTTATACAGGCCATCAGGGTATACCTTAATATAGTTCCTATGTCCTCTGTGGAAACAGGAGTGTGGAAGATGATTATACCATCCCTTAGGATGGTGAATTTACATTGAAAGGTATATGTTAAGCTGACCTATCATATTTTAATTCTGTACTTATTGCAAATTGTTAAAATACTTTATGGCTGGATTGAAGCAGTACAGCCACCTACACATGATGAGTTGCATTGGTCAATTCTATTTGTGAGGACTAGCTCTATAATATTACAAACAATTGAGGGGTGGTGCAGTCTTAGTTCCATGGCTTATGAGTTCTCAAAGTTAGTGTGCAACTGAGTTTGGCATCATACATATTTCACAATCAATATAATTATAGGTTCATAGGTTCATAGGTAGGTACTAGGCTATTTGCCCTAGGGCCCATACAAGCCTAGCCAAAAATGTACACTGGCTTTTGCCACCCAAGAAAATTATTTTCCTGTGCCCCTGTCGAGCAGAGCTGCAGAAGTGATCCCCGGGGTGAATTTCCCATTTCCCATCCAATCATCAAGATTTTTCTTGAAGAGTGCTAATGAGGAGCTCTGTTTGACATAGATAGGTAGTCTGTTCCAGAGTATGGGAAGTCTCTGGCCCATGCAAGCCTAGCCAAAAAATGTACCCTGGCTTTCGCTACCCAAGAAAATTATTTTCCTGTGCCCCTGTCGAGCAGAGCCACAGAAGTGATCCCCGGGGTGAATTTCCCATTTACCATCCAATCATCAAGATTTTTCTTGAATAGTGCTAATGAGGAGCTCTGTTTGACATAGATAGGTAGTCTGTTTCAGAGTATGGGAAGTCTCTGGGACAGGAATCTATCCCTCCAGCATGTTCTGTTTATTGTGGTGACAAGGTTTAGGTCCCTAGAGCATGTAGCTCGGAAGGATTGGGATTTCTTTAAGTGGAGCATGTCCAACAGCTCTGGGTTTGACATAGCTTTGTATGTTAGGCAGAGATCGCCCCTGAGTAGGCGATATGCGATGGAGTAAAGCTGTAGTTTTTTGAGATGGTCTGCATAGGGCATCTGTTTGAGGCCAGTAATCCTCTTTGTGAGGTATTTCTGTGGTCTTTCCAGTTGTTGTAGATGTCTTGTGAGGTACATACCAAAAGGGGCGTTGTACTCTATAATGGGTCTAATGAGTGATGAGTAGAAGGGAACAATGACCTCTTTTTTTCTGGATGAGAATCCTTTTGTGATGAGATGAGCCACATAGAAGGATTTCCTGACCACTGTGGCGATGTGATTATCAAAGGAGAGACTACTGTCCACCTGTGTCCCAAGGTCTCTTATCACATTTTCAGCATTAAGTAGACTACCAGCTATGTGGTAGTTCATGGGTACAGAGTTTTTACCAAAAGGGATGACAATACACTTTTTGGCATTGAGCTTCAGACCATGGCTTTGACACCAGGTATCTGTCTCAGTGAGGCCCTTTTGTAGTTTGTCCACATCGTTAGGAGTTTCAATTATGGCTCCTAGTTTGCAGTCATCTTTGTTAGCCAAAGACCTTCCGTGTTGGCCTGCACCTCAGAGAAGTAGATACCAAACAGGAGAGGACCCAGGACTGAACCCTGTCGTACTTCACTTGTCACTGGTCTGATGTCGGATTTGGAATCCACTACTTTCACAGTGTGGGTTCAGTCCCTGAGCCAGTTGGCAACCCATCTTGTGACATAGGGATTTATACCTAGTTTAGTGAGCTTATCTATAATTCCAGAGTGGGAGATGGTGTCGAAAGCCTTGGTGAGATCTAGGTAAGCTGTGTGAACCATTTTACCCTCATCTATGGCTTTGGTGACTGCTTCAAAGAAGTCAATCAGGTTTAGGAAACATGATCTGCCTTTTACAAATCCAAACTGGGTAGGGTCCAGAGTTTGGAGATTACCAATATCTTTGTTTATGAGTTCCACGATGATACATTCCATGGCCTTGCAGACCAGGCTCATCAGGCTAATGGGGCGGTAGTTCCCGGGGTCCATCATGGCTCCCCCTTTGTGGAGTGGGATAACCATTGCGGTGCGCCATTCAGTGGGTACAAAGCCTGAGGTGAGGCTATGATTGAACATGGTACTTAGGTAGGGTGCCAGTTCATTCTGTAGTTCATGTAAAACACAGCCTGGGATATTGTCAGGTCCCATGGATTTTGTGTTCTTGGCTTTGGAGAGTGTGTTTTTTACCTGTGCAGCCGTGATTACAGGAACTTTGCATTCTTCCGGTATAGAGCTGGGCCCTCTAGGGGGTGAGAGGGGGGTAAAGCTAGCACTGAACCTATCTGCTAGGATGTTGGCAATATCAGTTGGTTCTGTATATTTAGTGCCATTGTGCTGTAACTCAAAGCAGATCTCAGTGTTCCCATTTAGATTCTTGACATAGCTATAGAATGCTTTGTGGTTGTCTTTAGAGTCAGTGGCAATTTTGTTTTCATAACTAGCTCTGGAGGATTTTATGAGGGATCTCAGCTTCTTACTGAGGTTGACCAGGGAGTTTCTCCAGTCATGGGATTTTACTCTTTTTTGCAACAATTTCTTTCTTCTGTTGTAGAGTGTGTTTATGGCAGAGGACCACCAGAATGGCTTCCTTTTTTTGGAGGATAACATCTTGGTTCTATTAGGGATAGCATGATCCATGCACTCGTGTAAGTGCTTATAAAGTGCATTTGTGTAGGATTCAGCAGTCATACCTCTATTGTCCGTCTGCATGGTTGTCATGAAGTTTGCCACTTCTGTCTTAATAAGTGTGAAGTTGGCTATGGAGAAGGTTTTACGATGGTTTCCCTAATTGGGGGTGGGGGTGGGATGTGGATGTCTAGGCTGATTAGCTTGTTGTCGGATCTGACCAACGAGGAATTGACCTGTGGTGTGGAACACTGGTTTCCCATGTTGGTAATGACCAGGTCAAGGATATTGCTTCCCCTGGTGGGGGTGTGAATAAGTTGATCCAAGGCATTGGAATTTATGAATTCTAGAAATCGTTGAGCAAAAACTTTGGTACATGAGTAGCTTTCCCAGTTAATGTTGGGGTAATTGAAATCGCCCATTATTAGGGTGTTGGGTTGTACCCTAATACTTTCCAGTGTATCAAGAAAAGAGGAGTGTGAATCCTGGGGCAAGGTGGGAGGTCTGTAGCAAGCTACAATTTGGATTGCAGTCTTGCCCAGAGTTAGTTGCACTTGGATAATCTCGGATGCATTATGCTGTGTAACTAGCATGGATGTGTGGATATCCTAAATGAATATGGACACGCCTCCGCCTTTAGTGCTTCTTTATGGGTTAGGTGGCCGAAAGGTGTGGTATGAATTGAAGCCTGGTAATGCAGGGGTGCTCTCTGGAGCTTTGAACCAGGTCTCTGTCACTGCACAGATGTCAATGTTCTCCATTTTAAGGAGTGCCTCGAGTCAGTGCATTTTGAGGTTTAGACTTCTAGCATTGAGTAGCATTACCCTCAGATTTTGCTTGCTTGTACCTGCTATGGTGGTGCATTTGTCATTTGAACCTTGCCTAAAAAAAGGCACTATTGGGGTGGCAAGAGCCTTAGCCAGTATCCGGAATCCTAAGGGCGACAGGTGCAGGCCATCTCTGGCAAAGCATTGTGGACTGTCTATCATGTCGTCCCAGGCAGACAAATACTGGATCCCCTTAGAATGACACCAGAAGCTTAGCCAATTGTTGAAGTCAATCATTTTGTCCTTGTACTGTGGTATCATTCTGGGTGATGGCAGGATGCTACTCAGGGTTAGTGTCATACCTGCCTGGGATACAAGATTGGAGAGCTCCTCCATGCCTCTTTTCATGTAGTCCAGGGAGGTACATCTCAGGTCATTCACACCAACATGGACAATGACAGTGTCATATTTGTACTTATTGTGGAGTGACCTGAGTGCATGCGTTATGTGGCAGATCCTGGCACCTAACAGGCAGCTGACAGTAACTTTCTCCTTGTTTAGTCTAGTGAGTGGAACATTAGTGTGCCTGACTATAGCGTCACCTATGGCTAGAGTGTTGGGTACGTTGTTATGCCTTATGGGCTGTAATTGAGTGTCAAATTGAGTTTGTGGGCTATGTGCTATTTGGGTTGTGTTGGGGGTGGAGTTTGCTTGCGTTTATGCTTTGGATGTCCCTGATGCTTGGGCAGGTTTTTATTGAGAGCCTCTGTGAATGTAGGTGTGTGTTTTGTGTTTCTATGTGTGTGTTTTGGTGGTGTAGGTTTTGAGGGACTATGTGATGAGTGTGGTGTGGTGCAAGTGTTTACCTTCTCCTCCTGACTGTCTAGTCCAGTCTTGGGTGAAGAGAGCTTTGCTTCCAGTTTGGCTATATAAGTGCATCCTTCACAGGTTGTAGTGTTGGGTGGTAGGAGGAGAGGGTTGTCTGTGTACATGAGGCAATTGCTGCTTTGCCCCAAGATGCCCAAATTCATCTAGTAGAAAGGAGAAATCACTGCGAGCTGACCCTTAGTCATGCCTGGATAAGTGCTTATTTATTAAGTACTAAAAACTGCTTTCCACTAGACAAGTGAGGAAAGTTGAGTGCTGTAGTAATTTGCAGCTTATGTAGTGCTTACAATGAGTTCTGAACAAGTGCTGAGTTCAAAGAAACAGATTTTAGTGCTGAAACTAGAAAACTGGCTAGTTATAAGAAACAAAACTAAGCTAGAAGGCTTCCTTCCAATACAGAAGGGCTTGGGGGCTCAGAAACCTACAAACAGTCTAGACCACTTAACAGTAAAGGCAGGAAACAAGCTTAATTTTTTTTTGTTCTCGTTCCCAGATGCTCTCTTTGTACACAGTAGGAGTGCCTGAAATCAGAATATGATCTCACTGCACTCAGTTGAGCAAGCAAATGAGATGGGCCCAGAAGGAGTATCCAAGCACAAATTTACAAAAGGGGCTGGCAGTTTCAAAGCCACTAAGATTAACACCAAAACAGAAAAAAGGAGGGCGGGTGGGAAAACTAACTGAAGAACAGAGTCAAAACTTCCAGTTCAGTTAATAATCATGCAACACATTTAAATCAATTTAAATACTGTATTATTTGAAAAAAGTGCAGATAAAGGTACTTAAATTCTCTTATACGTTCAGTTGAATACAGCTAGATCTTAGCCGGCCAAAGCTGAGGTTTTTAAGCAGAAAATATTTCAAACTGTACCACTTAAATAGGCAAGGACAGGAAATCAAAGGATGTGGCTACCCCACACCTGCAATTACTAACAAATAATAAAATTCAAGCTAGCACTAACTGAAGAACAGAGTCAACACTTCCAGTATAGATGTAATCATCCCTGAGTAGGTTATTTGGTTCAACTTGAATTGTTACAAGTGTTTATAAATAGGCTGTGAGACTTTTCTTGTTCATGGAAGAGGACTTATAACTGGTGATAAAATGAAAGCATTTCTTAGCCACAGTAAATTGGAGTTACATTAACTCCATATAGAAAAGTTGTCTAACCACCGTAAAGAAGGATTTATTTTCATTGAGGAGAGATAATCCACCTCCTGTGGTTCCCACAACTTCAAACTGCAGTGTGAATGTGCAGAAGGCAATGTAGCCTTGCAAGGCCGGATTACTTACTGCAGCCTTTAATCAGATTTCTGTGACTGCACATTCATCCACCACTTCCATTGTGACACATGCTGACAGAGAGTGCAGTTTCTGATGTTAACTCCTACAATTTAGCAGCATGACTTTTACTTTGTTGGAGTTATATATTTTCACATAGTGACTTCTGTTTTTGTGATCCTGCCTAATAAAGGCATTCTGAATGAGGCATGTGCCTTAGCCAGCCAACAAATGCCTAGTGTTGCCAGGTGATGTATATGTCTTGCAAAGCAGCATGGTCTATTCACAATGTCATTCCATACTGACAGGACCTGGATCCCCTTAGAATGAAACCAGACACATAACCAACTTCAGAACATCATTTGTTCTTTATATTGTTGTCTCATCCTAGCTGAGTTATAATGCTGGTCAAACATAGGGACATACATGCCTAGGACACATATTTAGAGAGCTCGGCCATGTCTGTCTCCACATAATTATGTCTGAAGTTATGCATACCGACACCAACTATGATGGATTAGTCAGAGGAGTTGTTGTGGAGAGACTTGATTGCATGTGTGATGTGACAAGTATGTGTGACACACAGCTGACCATACATTTCACCTTGTTTAAGCTGGAGAGTGGGGAAGAGGTATGTTTCACTGTATAATTAACTGTAAGGACAATTTTTGCATTAGATAACTATTGTGTTAGGTACTTCCTGGGTGAGACACCGGTGCTCCTTTTTTATGTACATTATGTGCTTTGGGTTTACCATTAGGTGACTATTAGGTGTAGTATATGCTTGTGGTTGGATGTCTCTGTTGTTACTGTAGGTTGCTGGAGAGCACCTCTGCCCATGATGGTCATTCACTGATGTTGTAGTACAGGCCTGAGGCATTATTTGGCCTGAGCCAATAAAGACATGTCAGCTAGGCTAGCAGATGAAAAAGAGGGACACTGATAGATGGGATGGGTGTATGTGATGTGGTGCTAATTTTGGGGGATAACATATGGTATGTACAGTAGGAGTTCTAGCCAAAGTGGGATCTATGCTTTTGTTTTGGAGAGATTAGATATGACATTACTGCTTGTTTAAGTGACATTTGCCTACCTATGCTGAGCCGTAAAAGATCTGCTCTACTAGATAGCATTGGACGATTGCAAGGGAAAATAATTGAATTGTTTTTTTCTGCTTCTATAACCCCAAACAGTTAAGCCCTCTACATGCAAACAAAAGCAGAGCAGCTAAGACAATGAAAACTGGTAAAGCTCAAAATGAGGCCAGAAACAGTCAAGTTAAAATATATAGTCCTAGTGTACACTCCAGACACAAGGGTATGGGAGTATTTTCTCACAAATCATGTGTCATGATATTTACTTGTAAATAGGTGAACTGGACTGAATTCATGCAGTGTGAATTCAATGTATAGTGTGGGTAACACAACTGCAACAGTATAAAAGCAGTAATTGACAGTTTGTTTGTTCATCATATTACATAGGAAACAGAGACAAAAGCAGCACCATTTTTTCACAAATTAATCATAGCAACACAAAAAAGTTAACTATACTGTTTCTTACTTAAGTAAAAGCAGCAGCTGCACATACTGCAGGGTTTTCATTTCATAACAGTGGCTATGCAAAGCCATGGAATGCATTATCATGGACCTTATAAACAAGGACACTGGCAACCTCCAAACACTTGATCCCACACAGTTTAGTTTTGTCAAAGGGAGATCATGCCTGTTAAACTTGGTCACCATCTTAGAAACAGTCACCAAAGCTATAGATGAGGGGAAGACAGTGCACACGACCTACCTTGACCTAGCCAAAGCCTTGGAGACTATTCCCCACTCAGGCATAATAGATAAACTCTCCCAGCTAAGCATCAACCCATATGGTACCAGATGGGTAACTAACTGGCTCACTGATAGAACCCACTCAGTCAAAATAAGGTAAGCTTCCTCTAGTAGTAGACCTGTAGCAAGTGGTGTACCCCAAAAAATGGTCTTGGGGCCTCTACTGTTTGGGATATACATATTTGAGGTGCAAGCCAAAACCAATGGTCTGTAGCTGAACACGTTTGCAGATGACTGCAAGTTGAGCACTGTCATAAATTCAGTTATTGATGTGAACCAAACTAATGACTGCTGACAGAAGCATGGCCTCAAATTGAATACAAAGAAATGCATCATTATCCCCTTTGGGGAAAATGGTGTCCCACTAATTATCACATTAATAACAACATACTAAGCATGCAAACAATCATGATGGACTTAGGCACCCAGGTTGATAGCAACCTGATTTTTGACCACCATGTTGCCTCCGTTGTACGGAAGGCTTTCTACATGGCCCACCTCATAAGTAAGGGTACTTCAACTAGGAACAAGGAAGTCATAACATCCCTGTACTCTTCCCTTATCAGACTCATTATCGAGTAAAATGCCCCCTTTGGCATGTACCTTGCAAAGCAGTTAGAGATCACAGAGGTTCCTGAACAGGAATATCCAGGGTCTCAAACACCTATCTTATACAATAGGCTAAAATCCTTGTCCCTCTACTCAGGCTCATGCAGGCTACTCAGAGGTGACCTCTGTCTGGCACAGAAGGCCGTCTCAGACTCAGCCTTGATGGAGTTGCTGCACATCCATAAGTCAAAGTCCACTTGCGCAACCCACATGCAAGGTCTCAACCTGGTCTGTGACATTAATAGAACTTGTTGGCTGGCTAGATTTGTGTGTCTCAATGACTCCCACATCTGTGGAAGAGACTTCCCCTCCATATCAAGCCGAGTACCTCACTAGCCCTCTTTAAGAGTAACCTGGACGACTGGATGGGAAACAGAAAATATACCCTTGGGATCCCACCTGTGTCGCTGATGGACAGGGAAAATAGGTACTGACTTTGTGGGAATATGGGTGAAGCTCATGGCTAGGCCTATAAGGGCCTCTGGGCCAATAGCCTAGTATTGTCCTATGAACCCATGAACCTATGAACCTAAATACAATGGCATGATGAACATGAACAGAACAGTGTTCAATAGGCAGCAGAAGGACAGTCTCTGTGTAGAGTCCAGAAACAGCTTAGACAAACACACCACCCTCCCATTTCACAAATTAATCATAGCAAGACAAAAAGGTTAACTATACTGTTTCTTACATAAGTAATAGTAGGAACTGTACATACTGCAGGGATTTCACTTCATAACCGTGGCTAAATACAATGGCATGATGAATATGCATAGAACAGTGTTCCATAAACTGCAGAAGGATAATCTCTGTGTAATGTCCAGCAGCAGCTTAGACAAACACAACACTCTTCTGTATGGACAAACACACATCACTTAATGCATGCACCATGGCAGAAGTCTGACTTTAACATGACTGCAGGTGAAATTATAGTAGATGACATCAGCAAGCCATGTGGGGAACAACAGCTTGGGAGGCTTGCATAGGAACATCTCTTCTTAGTGTGATCTGAGTCTAGTAGCATAACAGAAGTATACTGTTTATAAGCCTAGCTGTGTAACAACACAAGTACCATTATTGAGCATATTTGGCTGTTTGAGTTTGGCAGCATAAGCCTGTGCACACCACTAAATGGCCCTGTCCATGAGGTAGCACACAACATTATATATTACACCTTGTATTGTGGTTGATATATCTGTTGTAAAATTAAGAAGACCCCAGGGATGTACTGATTGTTAGTGTGGTTGGTGGTGGGTACACATGGATGGATAGTATATTTATGTACATATAGTTATATTGTACCCTCAGTTTGCAATGTTACAACATGTAAGCTTAAGCCAGACAAATGATCTGGGAGATATAGAGCAATAAGAACACAGATCAATGAATCTAATGTAATGGCACATGAAACATCGGATTTGTGCTCTGGCTAACTAAGTGCACATGCATGCATGTTTGCCTCTTTACCTTTTTTGCATGCAGGTAAGCAGTGCACAAACATGAAGCACACTGCTAACATCTGACTTTTACTATTATGTAATATATACCTGCTACAATAGCCCACTCCAAGCTCTGCTCCATGCAGAGATTTCACAACTACTAAGAGCAATTATTTAACGTATCTGCTTTCTGTTGTTGGCAGTCTGACAGAAATCTCATCTGCTTTTTCCCTGTTTCTGCAATGCTGTGCTTTGCACAAACTAAGCTTTATCAAAACTGTTTACTACACATGGCAAAAGTGGAATTAAAACAAGACAAAGATGGCAAATGTTAACTGTATGGGACACAGAGTCAAAGTCTGTAAAAGCACACTAGCAATTGATAATATACCTCCAAAGTTTCTACTTATATCAGGATTAGAACCCTCAACACCAATACAGCTTCAGCAAATAGGATGACTGACTTAATCCTTTTTTCCACAGAAGCACCTTGCCAAAACAGAACTGTTGTCAGTTAATGTGCAACCAGCTGCATTAAGAATGCACATTGCTATCAAACCATGGGCTGCATATTTTACAGGTAATTCTCTGTATTATAGTTGAACATTGAGCAGTTAGTAGTTGCACAACCTGTCATAATTATGGTTACGAATATACATCTCTCTCTTACTTGTCTGTGTTTCTTGGTAATTCATCAGTTACCTAACAAATGCAATGTGTAAGTAATTCTATGCACTTGTCCTTAAAATGTGAGGGAGTCTTATCTGTGGCATAAACACATATATACTGCTGTTTTGGGGACACCATAGCTGAGTTATTGTTGTGTTAGGTACAAGGATACACTCCTATTTAGTGGGGGTGGGGGAACAAAGCACCATTACTGTGATAGCACAAACAAATCTGATGTCAGGAGCTGCAATGTGTAGCCTCACTTTCTAATGTCTCTCTTGAATGATTTACCAGTATTCTGCAGAGGTATGACTGTGTGAACATTTCATGTCTGAGTCCTACTAATTACAAATGGACACATATTAGTAAAATAAGTGTGCTCCCCAATTTGTCAGTGAATGTGCTATACATTGTCTCTTAGCCAAAGCAAGGGCATAGTGAGCATGCCTATGTCTGCCTACAGGGACACCAGCTATGGGTTCCTCCTCCGAGTCCTCCTATGACTGTTTCTATGGGGACCTAGGTGTTGGCAGAGGATGTGTGTCCCTTCTCCTTGCTGATCCTGCTTCAGCTGTTTCCACAGATTCAGATGTGGAGCATAACACATACTCTGAATATCTGTGTACATGTACATGAATTATACTGCAAGGCTCCACTGGATATATCTATGCACTGTAACCGTGACTTTAGAAGCCGAAATACATGCTCTATGATGTTTCTAGTTTAAGCGTGTGCCTCATTATGGCATTTCCGTAGGTGTGTGTGAACTTCTGATGGGTGTCATCATCCATGGTTGCAAGGCATAGCCAGCATCCTCCACTAAATGGCCCTGTGGGATGCCCCCCTAACAAATATCTGGTGCATTCTTCCATATCTACACAGTGATGCTTCCATTGAAGCACTGTTAACTAATAAAAAATGTCAAAAGCACAGTATACAAGTTACACAACCTTCTTTACTGCTATCAAGAGTGAATCAGGAAGTTACTAATCGAATCTGAAATGATTCTAAATTAACAGCTTGCAGACATCACACACCTCTATGTCCATATGCATAATGTTATAAGCAAGTAAACAAGGTGGGCATTACAAGGAAATAGACTGCCTGATGGAGTTGAGAAACCTGATTCCACAGGCAGAAGCTCACTCCTCCCCAAAAGGTCTGTTAGTACCTTGTGACAGGCAATTTGGTGGGCATTATCAGTCAGATAATATTCTAAGTATTTTTTTCACTAGTAAATAACTTTTTTATATTTTTTATATAAAATAGTTCCTATTAATAGTGTTTCAAAGTTTCTGTATCATATGCAATTGTTTTTGGAGGAAGTATTTTACATCTCAAATATAAGTTATATAAGTATAAAGTTCACAAACTGACATATAGACACACACACACACACACACACACACACACACACACACACACACACACACACACACACACACACACACACACACACACACATGTGCCTAGCAATTACACCCATTTTCTTGACTGAGCTCACCTCAGATATCTAACCGTGATTAAATGAATGGAAAAAAACACATACAATGCAAGGCACTGCAACTTCCCATACCTCTCAACTGTCCCTGATTTTGATGAACATTTCTGAGTTTGCTTCATACTTTTGCTCTGCCCCTTGAAAACATTTGCTTTTTCTGGTAAATCACTGAGAATTACACTAAGTCACTAAAGCCACATATAATGCGTTCATACTTTTTTTAGTTCAGAAAATGGATTTTGATGGAAAACTTCTTGTTCTAGTCACCTTTTAAGGGAATTTGAGTTATATTTCAAAACTGTTATTTTGTCTTTATGTTAAAAAACACAAAACTTTTGTGGTGATGCTCTATATTCCAGCTATAATGTCAAACTCTGTCACAGTATTTTGTTGATGCCACTAGAATGCAACCAAGGCTTCAAAGCAAAACATATTAATACCTCAATGAGTTACTGTGCCTCCTCTTCTCGTCTAATCCACAAATTCAGTCAATAAAAGGAATATACCTTTCTGACTTACTTTAGATGCAATTTAAAATTCTCTACTCTTGTGACGGTCTACCTAACTTGTAAATCCTATTAACTCGTCCCAAGTATGCCTTTCATCTGTCCCTGAATTTCAGGGATGTTCCTGATTTGGACTCCTATTTTAACTTTGTCCCTCTTAATCCCTCCTAAAATTGGTAACTTTTGGAGAATAGGGTATGAATTACACTTATTAAATAATGACAATAGTTAGTTATAGACGTCCTTTACTTTAGAAACTATATATTAATTCACATTCTCTTGTTCTGTCAATGACTCAAGTTAATGGAACTAATATTTCAAAAATGTCCCTTATTGTTACTGATTATGTCTGGATTTGACACTCATTCTGTTGAGATTTGTCTCTGATTGGTTGATTGCTACAGTCTCTAGTATTACACTTTATATGATATTAAATTTGGCTTAATAGCTCTCTATGTATGATGCGCTCATCACCAGTTTTCATTTTTTTTTATTTCTGTTGCCATATTTTGCTATTTTATTCAAGTTATACTGTTGTTTTTGTGTAATAGATCAAAATTACTTTGTTACCCTTTATTATAACTTTTGTAACTACTGTTTCATATAACAATAGTTTGGTACTTTGTATCTATTTTAACAGCTGTAGATAGTGTGTACATATTCAGCATTGTGTGTTTAACTGGTACTTGAAAAAGCTGTATGTGTTTTGAAATATAATACATTTGGAGATCTTCTCACAATGCATGTAATGTGTTACAGCAGGTGTACAGCTGATCTGCTTTGCTATTCAGCATTTTGCAAGGGAACACCAGCAAGTGTTACTTCTCAGGTTCTCAGTCACTAGTGTCTGGGTTAGAAATTATTAAGGATTATGATCTAATATGAATAAGTGTCTATGTTCTACAAAAGATGTTGATGGAAAATTTGTTGTATTCCTTAAAGAATTCAAACATAATGACACTATCACATACTTGAAACTAAGCTAGCAGACATGAAAACATGTATCTGAATGCACTGTTGCAAGTTCATTCTGTACAACTCAGTTTTCTGTTTCAGTTTTCAGTTTTTACTTTTTTGTTTTTTTTTTTATCCAAGAAAAAGCGGCTACTCCAGCTTGAGGAAGGCATGTACAATATTTTTGTAAATATCTGTTTGATATATCATCAGAAACTACAAAAACAACAGAAACAGAAAGGAAAATGGATATAAGGTTATGGCAGAAATATCTTGCTAGATCTTTGGTTTATAGCCATATTATGCAATTGTTTTACCAGGCTGCTTCTCTAGGGCCTGTGAGGCCTAAAGAACTGAGAGAGCTAGTAATCTTGTCTAATCTTGATTCAGAGTGCTATACATGAACAAATTCAAAGTACGCTACACCCAAAAGAAGACGACAATGAAAAAGATGTAAATGACCAAGAAAAAGAGGAACTAGAGCTGGCATTAATGTCAGGCTGAAAGCAAACCCCTACAGAACAGCACTCCCATCTGTCATGCAAGCAAATGTTCAAGCCCTGAAAAACAAAATGGATTACCTAAGACTGGACCTAAACAGGCATAGAGAAGTAAGAAACTGTTGTGTGTTTATCCTAACATAAACATTGCTAAATTCAAGTATCAGTGACTGGTGATGCAGCGGTTAGCATTGTCGCCTCACAGCAAGAGGTTGTCTGGTTCGATCCTTGGCTGGGGTGCCTTCTGTGCGGAGTCTGCATGACCTCCCTGTGGTCGCGTGGGTTTCCTCCAGGTGCTCTGGTTTCATCCCATATCCCAAAGACATGCTGTAGGTGGATTGGACACTCTAAATTGGTCCTAGGTGTGAGTGTGTGTGTGTGTGTGTGTGTGTGTGTGTGTGTGTGTGTGTGTGTGTGTGTGTGTGTGTGTGTGTGTGTGTGTGTGTGTGTGTGTGCCTTCTGTGGAAGTTCGGGCAAGGATGTCAACTCGACACCGTAAAAAACTCCACTGCCAATCATGAGTGGACAGGTGATCCGCTGTGGTGACACCTAACTGGGAAAAACTGAAAGAAGAAGAAGTGACAGTATTATTCATGTGGATAGACTATCATTATTTAGAGCAGACAGAATCCAGGCTGTTACTGGCAAATCCAAGGGAAACAACTGGTGACCCAGCTGCAAGAATGTCTCCATCCACTGCTGTGTGAACATAGAGTTAATGAGAGTAAAATGGCGACCCTTTTACCTGCTGAGGGAAATCTCAGCTATTATCATCTCAGCTGTTAATATTCCTCCAAGTGCAAACCACATGAAGCATTAGCCATACTTTAACAGTCAATCAATGAAATGCAGAACAAAAACCCTGATTGTATCTATATCATAGTGGTCTATATCAAAGCGGGTGACTTGAACCTAGCTAATCTGAAATCTGTTCTACTGCATTACTACCAACATATAGATTTTGCTATCAAAGATGCTAGCATACTAGATCACGTCTACACCAATGTCAAACAGGCATTCTGGGCAAAGCCACCCCCTCCTGCACCTTGGTAACTTGGGTCATCTATCCATTATGCAGACTCCAGCCTACAGACCATTACTAAGGTTTCCCATTACAGCAATTAAGGACTAAAACCATTCTACCTCATGGCACCTATAAAATGAGAGTATATAGTTCACATTGCCTCTCCCCAGGGCTGATAATACTAACATGGAGTAAATAACTTACCCTTTCTGAGTTCATAATAAAAGACCTGACTCAGACACTGCAGCATGGGTGAGGATGAAGAGACTATCATACCCAAATGCTTCAAAACTACAACCATAATATCTCTACCTAAGAAGTCCCCTCTGTTAACTCTGAATGACTACCACCCCATAGCACTCACTTCAGTAGTAATGAAGTGCTTTTAGAGGCTGATCCAGTACCATATAACATCCAACCTTCCTGTACCCTTATATCCACTACAGTTTGCATATTGACCAAACCACTCCACAGAAGAAGCTATATCAATGGTGCTTCACTTATCCATGCCCCACTTGGAAAACAAGAACTGTTATGTGTGAATGTTGTTCATATACTTTAGTTCTGCCTTCAACACAGTGATCCCCGAACATCTGATAAGAAATTTGGCCAACTGGGAATAAGTACTCCTCTGTGCAATTGGATACTGGACTTCCTGATGGACAGACCACAGATGGTACGCATTGGCAATAACATCTCCAAGAGTATTGCTATAAACACAGGGGTTCCTCAGGGTTTTGTTCTGACCCCTCTGTTGTTCATCTTGTTGATTCAGGACTACACTGCCAATCTTAACTCGAGCCACATCATCAAGTTTGTAGATGACATGACTGTCATTGGTCTCATAAGCAATGATAATGAATCAGCCTACATGGAGGAAGTTAGTCAAATCATCATCTGGTGTGACAACAACAACCTCACACTAAACATGAGCAAGACCAAAGGGATCATTACTGATTCCAGAAGAAAGCATACAACATATTCTGTACTAACAATCCACAATGAAATAGTGGTGAGAGGTTAAAGCACAAAATTTCTTGAGGCTACAAATCACAGATGACCATTAATACTACTGCCATTGTAAAGAAAGCACAGCAACGCCTTCATTTCCTGTGAAGGATGAAGAAGGTAAACCTCCCCTCTCTAACCCTTACTACCTTCTATAGAGACACCGTAGAGTATACTAAGCAACAATATTGCAACTTGTTATGGTAACTGCTCCACCTCAGGCCAAAAGGCCCTCCAGAAAGTGGTTAAGGTAGCAGAGAAAATCATTGGGACCAGACTCCCAGACATCCATGAAATATACCTGTTGCAGTGTCTCAGCAGGGCCAGCAACATAACCAGAGACACTACCCACCCTGCCCATGGACTGTTCACTTATATATCCTCTGGTGAACGCTACCACAGTATGAGATGCAAAACATCCGGATTCAATAAGAGCTTCTTCCCACAAGCCATTAGACTACTAAACTCACACTACCTCCACACCATGTTGATCTCTGAACTCTGAGAAAAGGCTGCTAAAAAATTCCAATACCTTATACTTAACGTTCAATAGTATTTCTGTGCAATAACTCCACTAAAATTCTTAAATTCATTTTTGTGCACTAACCAAAAGCTGTAAAACAACTGTGCAATAATGACTACTGTAAAAAAGTCCCCTATATGTGTGATTGCTATGTATAGTAGAGTGTAAGTAAATACTTGTGTGTCATGTGAATAGTAACTGTTGTTCTGTAGATTGTCTATATGTGGAAATGCCTCTGCCTTCAGACGGAGTAACAGAATTTCATTCAGTGATGCACAAGTTGAACAGTCTGAATGACAATAAAATTATTTGACTTTTCTGTACTATTTCAGCTCATTTCTTCCTTATTAGATTAAGTCAGAACATGGATGCTATTGTCACCCAGGCAGTTGTGGCACACAATTGTATAACCATATTGTTACTAAGTAACACTGAGGTAGTCTGAGGTTTAAAAGATAAGTAATGCTTACTTTTTTTTCCATTCTTGAATTCATAATTGTCATTTGTAATGGTCTGTACTCGCCAGAGGATTTTGGTTATATGTTGCTATTCAGAAACATGGATTTCTAGACAGACTAAAATAAAGTATCTAAAAGACATGTAAAACAACCATATGCTGTTATAGTACAAACTTGCCAAAAAATGCAAAACTGCATGTGACACAAGAGAAATACTGTCAGTCCAGCTAGTTAGAATTTTGTAAATAATTATATGTCATTTGAGAATATTAATATGATTTATATAGAAATGTAACAAAAGGAGACACTGCCAGCCCAGCTATCTGGAATTTTGTAAATAGTTATATGTCATTTGCAAATACCAGCTTGATGCAGTAGCTTGTGTTACCAAATGTATTAGAAGTATATGCTATGTGTACATTAAACTACTGGTACTGAAGTGTGTGTTGAACAGGGTTTGTACAGTACTAAGCTTCAAAGATGTGTCCACAGTGCACCTTACTAGAAAAGAACAGAAATGTATAAAAACTATATACCTGTGCAAATGTATGTTTTAATAGTAGAAACTGGAACATACAGAGTTAACTTGCAAAACTTCAAGAAAATAAGTTGAAATTAGATTATTTTACGACTGTGTTATAAAAGTTAGCTTCAATGCAGCAAGGAGACTGGATGTCTAGAACTAGGATGCCTTCTGCACTGTTTTGTAAGTGTTTTATTGCTTTACTGCTTCTAGCAACTGCAAACATCTGAAGACGATGTATTTGCCATAAGGAGATGTCAAATGCTACAATGGGGGTTTAGCCTGGGAACTGAAGTCAGGTAACAAAAAATGATGTCATCCAAGCTAACTCAGCAAATGTGATATTGATTTAAGAACTCTCTCAGAAAGAGACTGTGCATTTTGTATTTTGTCTTGGACCTAGCAAGATCATCACCATTTGCACTTGCCTTGCTCTGTAAGTAAGTTCTTAGGGCATTGTAATTATTTTTAGACTCAGATATGGATATACTGAGGATTAGTTTGGGCATGTTCCTTATTTACTTAAGACTGTCCTGCAATGTTGTTTTAAATAATTCCTGTGGTTTTAAACTCTGAAGTAACTGTTGGATTTACCAAGTGTTGTCTTGTTCTTTTATTATTTAATATTAAGTATATTTAAACCTATATTTGTGGCTGATATTTTTGAGAGATATTGAATATCTTAGATTGCTTGAATATCTATTTGGTGACACTGTACAGACCATTCCAATAGCCTTGCTTGGTCAGACTACCATTTAGATTAAAAATAACATTACACAATAGGATTGGTCACTCTTTGCTAAGGGCCTTATAGTAGCTCATAAAGGTTGCTGATGGAAACTGGAACTATCTTATAGTCTGGGCAAAAGGGGGCATAGCTAGTAAACCTGTGCCAGCCTTTCCCGGGTGTTTGTGTGTGTGTGTGTGTGTGTTTCTATATCAATAAAATCTCAAAGTGTGTCTGTGTCAGCTACTTGGGTAGGGACACAAAGCACTTGTTGGACAGAGAGGCTGCTGGAGGTTTTGGCTTGGCCACTCAGCAGAGATCTCAATCCTATACCTGTGCCAGTGGAGATTCTTATTGGGGATCTGGAGAAAGAGGGAGAAACCAGCCCGAGACTGACTGTGATCTTTGTGTGATCTTAAGGGAAATTGCACATTACTGTGTGTGTATTTGTCATCATCCGATTGTATATGTCCCTTACTCTTGCCATTAGTGAAGATAGAGTCTCCTTGACTACTGGGCCAGTGCATGGGTGTCACATATTAATTGGTGGCTGTGGTGGGATATCCATATCACATATTAATTTATTGACATAGGTGAGATAGCCACAACACATATTAATTTGCTTTTTTGGTGTGGGTATTGAACTCCTGTAGCCTGTGTACAGTGGTCACTAAAGGTGCTTCTACTCTCAATCAACCATGCAGTGACCATTTACAGTTTCACATCACAATTGTTTTTTTTTGTTTTGTTTTGTTAGCTTAGTTAGTCAGGAAGAACATGTAAGCATGTCAGCAGAGGAGTATGACAAGCTGACAAAGAGCCAGTTGGCTGAGATGTGCCAGGCTAAACGACTGGTGTATGCCACCCTGACTAAGCCAGAAATGATTGTAACTTTGGGCACAGCTGCATCACAGACCGGCAATCCCGAGGATAACCAGGCTGGCCTTGGAGATGTACAACTCTAAAAAATGGACAACTCAACCTTTCAACAGAGGACCTTAAAAATCCATCTGGAGTTCAAGAGACTTGAGCTGGAGGCCAAGCTTTTGTAAATAGAAGCAGCAGAGAGACTGAGATGTCTAGAGGCTGAGAAAAATGAGAAACTGTGACATCTAGAGGTGGAGAAGAAGGAGACCAGAGGCAACATAAAATGGAAATGCTGACTCTTCGCCAGAGTCATGGAGGTAATGGGGAAGGGAGTAAATGAACCCCAGAAGCAGCAAAGGTCAGTAAATTTCTTCTACAATTTACAGAGGGGGATAACTTTGATTGTTTCATTCATATATCTGAGAGGGTATATAAGCAGTATAATATTGACCAAGTGATCTGGGTATGGCTCCTGACCCCCTTACTCCATGGTAAAGCTGTAACTGCTATTTCTAAATTCTCTGATACTGAATGCTTAAATTATAATATTATAAAGAACTGTCTTTTAGAATGCTTTAAGTTAACACCTGAATCTTATAGGGAAAAGTTTTGTGAGCATAGATGCAAGGCAAATGAAATAATGGGTGAATATGGTGTTGAACTAAGCACTTATTTTCATAGGTAAGTGAGTGGATGTCATGTCACCACCTTTGAAGGCCTGGCAGACCTTTTGGTGAGGAAGCAACCTTTATCACTTTGCCTGAAGACATGAGAATCTGGTTAGCTGATAGACAATGCAATACTGCAGATGAGTTGGGGAAGAAGGGAGACTGATACCTAGCAAGCAGGCCATAACTGCACAGGAAAAGGACACCCAGTGCTACTCATGTGTCTAAGGGAACCCATGGTAGGCAGCCCAGACTACCTCAACAGAGTCTGCCAGACGCAGGCGAAGCCACTATTCCAGATGCACATGCAGGACCAAGGGTTAAATGTTTTAAATGCAACCAGTGGGGCCATATACCATATAGATGTCCACAGAGGCATGGCTTGGAACAACAGGTGGGAGAGCTAGAAAGTGGGAATGACAAAATGCCAGCAGTAAGTTATAGGCTCATAGATTAGTACTAGGCTAACTGCCCTTGCAAGCCTAGCCAATTACCCCTTGTGAGACTCAAACCCTGCACCTTGTGTTTATAAGGCAAACAACTTAACCATTAGGCCACCCTCCTCTCAAGACAACAATGGTGCCAAAGTACCACAAGAGGTTATAGCCTATCTTAATGGATCACAAAGAGGCCACTGGTAAGAGAGAAACAGCTTCTGCCCTAACCATTGTAAAGCCTAAAATGGGTACAGAGGAGCACTACTTGCTTGGGAAGTCTGCTTTAGTCAGAGCTTTAGGAGGGACCCTATTCCAAGTACCTTTGGCTATGGTTTACCCTATCTTGTAGGGTGAAAAATGAATCAAGCAAACGGGTGTGATTGAGGATATCCCTCCTGATGTCCTCATAGGAAATGATTTTGATAATGCAGTACCGTGTGTGCATCCAGTTACATGTAGTCAGGATTGGAAACAAGCATGTGGGTCTGGTAGCCTGTGGGAGACCTAGACAGACCACACACTTGTAGCCAGGACTGGTGAAGTGGTTACTTCAGGGAGGGATCTACCCTGTAGCAGTGAATCTGAAGGTGAGCCACAGATGTTTGTGGGTACTGAAGTTCCCAGAGGTGAGTAATAGTACCCAGGCTGACAGTGAGGCACCGCTGTCATAGAATGCCAAACTTGCTGTGGAAGGATAGCTGGGAAGGTTACAAAGAGAAAGATGAGACAGGCTCAGCTCTCAGACCCTACATTACAAGGCCTGAAGGAGGTAGCTAGTGAGGCAGCTAATTTTCATGGGAAGGGTGAATCTGTATACTGGGAGAAAGGGTTAAGGTATAGAGAGTGTACCCCTGAGGGAATGATAGAGGGTGAGAGAATACACCCATTGGTAGTGTCCAGAGCCTACCATATGGCACTTCTAGCCATAGCCCATAATATTCCCTTTGCAGATCATATGGGCATAAAACATACAAAGAGACATATTATGCAGAACTTTTATTGGCCTGGGATTTCCAGAGATGTAACAGGGTACTGCATGACCTGTGAGCAGTGCCAAAAGATAGGCAAGGCAGGAGACAAAGTGAAAGATCCTTTGATGTCTTTGCTTGTGACTGAGGAGCCATTTCAGTGGGTAGCTATGGATATTGTGGTGCCTCTGAGTACCCCAAGTTGGACAAGGAAAAGTATATCCTAGTGTCAGTAGATCATGCTACCGGATACTCTGACACACTGGTTCTGTCTTCCATTGAGACAGAAAAGATGGCAAATGCTTTGTTAAAAATTTTCAGTAGGGAAGGTTTTCCAAAAGAAATACTGACTGATAGAGGTGCCAATTTCATGTCAGACCTGCTGGCTTGTCTGTGGAAGATCTGTGGGGTGAAGCACCTAAAGACCACCCCCTATCATCCCAGACTAATAGTCTTGTTGAGAGGTTAAAAACTGCCCTCAAGATGATGCTAGGGCACTTGCATTCCAGTTCAAGAGGTAGTAAGGCAAATATTTGCTCCATCTGTCATTTGCTTACAGACAGGTTCCCCAGGATTTCACAGGTTTTTCACCCTTTGAGTTCCTGTATGGGCATAGGGTGAGAAGACCTCTAGATTTGATTCAAGATGAGTGGGAGAGTGAGTGTGAATACCACAAGTAGTCTGTTGTGGAATAATCCTAAGCCTCAGGACAAGGCTCAGGAAACTCATGGGCTTGGCCCAGGAGAATCTAGCAGAAGCCCAAAGCCCAACAGCAGAAAAATGTCTGGTATGACAGGAATGCTCGAGCTAGAGGGCATGCTGTAGGGCAGCAGGTAATGGTTTTCATTCCTGTCAGACACAACAAGCTGCAGGCAGCTTGAAAGGAACCCTTCAACATAGTAAGCAAGGTCAGTGATGCTAACTACATGGTAGAACTGCTAGGCAGGAGGCAGGAGCACAAATTGCACCATGTTAACATGATGAAATCTTACCATGATAGGGAGGCCCCTGAGCTACGTATTTGTAGTACAAGGAAAGAGGAGTCTGAGGGGGATCTATGGCTGCAGGGAGCCAGCACGCCAAATCCCAAATTAGTATGGTGGAGCCTAGGGTTGCAGGCATATGATGACATAGTGCAGCACTGTACTGGGGTCAGCAATGCCAAGACAGTTGGTAGTCAACCCTCTCAAGTAGCATTTCTCAAAGGTCACTTGAAAAAGTAGCTTGAGTTTTTGGGGAGGGGGGGGGAGAAGTGTGAAATAAGGGAAATACTGCCAGCCCAGCTAGTTGGAATTATGAAAATAATTATATGTCATTTGAGAATATTAATATGATTTATATAGAAATGTAACAAAAGGAGTCACTGCCAGCACATCTACATGGAATTTTGTAAATAGTTATATGTCATTTGTGAATACCAGCATGATGCAATTGCTTGTGTTACCAAATGTATTGGAACTACATGCCATGTGTATATTAAACTACTGGTACTGAAGTGTGTGTTGAACAGGGTTTGTACAGTACTGAGCTTCAGTGATGTGTCCACAGTGTACCTACTGTACTGGCAAAGAACAGAAACATATATAAGCAATATACCTGTGAAAATATGTTTTAATAGTAGAAACTGGGACATACAGAGTTAACTTTCAAGACTTCCAGAAAATAAGTTTAAATTAAATTATTTTTTGATTGTGTTATAAAAGTTAATTTCAATGCAGCAAGAAGACCGTATGTGTAGAACTAGGGTGCTTTCTGTATTGTTTTGTAAGTGTTTTGTAAGTGTTTTATTGTTTCATGTCTTCTAGCAACTGCAAACATCTGAAGGCTATGTGTTTTTCACAAGGGGATGTCAAATGCTACAATGGAGGGTTTAGCCTAAGAACTGAAGTCAGGTGACAAAAAGGTGATGTCATCCAAGCTAACACAGCAGTAAAATTTGATAGTAATTTAAGAACTCTCTCAGACAGAGACTGTGAATTTTGTATTTTGTCTTGGACCTAGAAAGAACATCCACTCATCATCACCATCTGCACTTGCCTTGCTCCATAATTAAAATTTTAGGGCAAAGTAACTATTTTTTGACTCAGATAGGAATATAGTAAGGAGTAGCGTAGATAATTTTTGATTTATTTGAGACTGTCCTGCAATGTTGTTTTAAATACTTCCTGTGATTTTTAACTCTGAAATAACTATGTTGGATTTACAAAGTATTGTCTTGTTCTTCTGTTATTTATTATTAAATATATTTAAACCTATATTTGTGGCTGATATTGTGAGACATATTTAATTCTCTTAGAGTACTTGCATACCTAATTGGTAACACTGTACAGGCCACTCTAATAGCATTGTTTGGACAGACTACCATTTGGATTAATAGTAACATTACACAGTAGGATTGGACACTTTTTGCTAAGGTCCTTATATTAGCTGATAAGCATGGCTGGTGGCAGCTGGAACTACCTTATAGTTGGGGCAAAACAGGGCGTAGCTATTAAACCTGTGCCAGCATTTCTCAGTTGTGTGTGTGTTTGTATATCAATCAAATCTCAAAGTGTGTGTGTGTGTCAGCTACATGGGCAGGGACAAAAAGCACTGGTTGGACAGAGAGGGTGCTGGAGGTTTTGTCTTGGCTGCTCAGCTGAGATCTCAACCCTATAGCTGTGCCAGTGGGGAGTCTTATTGGGGATCTGGAGAAATAGGGAGAAACCAGCCCCAGACTTACTGTGATTTCTGTCTGCTCTTAAGGGAAATTGCAATTTACTATGTGTGTACTTGTTATCCTTCAATTGAGTATATTTCCCCGCTGTTGCCAATGGTAAATATTGAAGCTACTTGATTACTGGGCCAGTGCAGGGGCATCACACTGCATAACATTTTATTTCTAAAGGCAGGATTCTGTTAGGCTTCCCATTGGAGCAAATAAGGACTAAAACCATTTTACCTATAAGTTGAGGGAATATAATTCACACTGTCTCTCCCTGGTCTGACAGTACTAACATGGATCAAATGACTTACCCCTTCTGAGTACATAATAAAACACATAACTTGGACATTGCAGTGGGAGTTAGAGTGAAGAGGTGGAAGTAGTTGCATATCATCACATTATGGAATAAAACAATGTCCTGAAACAACTGCTTCCTCCTAGAGCTGATGCTTATGGAGCTAAGTACCCTTATATTTCTTGGTATAATGCTAGAGTTTAGAGGGTGGGGCACTTTGGTTATCTGCCCCTTCCTTGCTAAGTGTAACTGCATCTGTTTTTCCTACCACTACAAGGCTTATGAACATGTGTACAGCTTTACGCCCTGTAGATGCACAATGCTGACATAGTGGCATTTAAATTATATTAAAAGTAGAGATGAGAAGGAGTTACTCATGGTTAACAAGCATTATGTTTTAGTTACATTGGTGAGACCAGAGTGCCTATAATAATGATAACTATATTTTATTATAAGGGAGGGGATAGAAACAATGAAAGCTCCTTAGTTTATAATAAGGAATGGTGGGGGGTAAATGGACAACAAGGAAATACAAGGAAAATGCATTGTATTGTAAAGGCTGATTGGTTGGTAAAATGAAGTAAACATACGCAACCAGCATTGTACTATGGTCTATGTATTTGAGTGGATAGTGGATCCTAAAGAGAAACAGTAGTGCGCATTGCATGGGCAAGCAGCAGCTATTTTACTTTTTTCTTTAGCAGACTATTAGTTCTTCACAGAGCATCACCTCATCTACGTATTGGTCTGTTGAACTCTCCATATCACCCTTGGACTAAATCTAATCAATGTTCAGGGTTTGTGATGAGATCAAGGAACATGGAGCAGCATCGTACTTCTGTTGATAAGTGTTTTTTTATGTGCTTAAAGCCCACCCCCTACCCAAGCATGCTTGCTCTATCCAAAGGGGTGGCTTGCCATGTTCTCACTGTGTATCATCTACTTCTCTAACATTCAGTGAAAATGCTTTCTATCTTATAGATCACACTCCCTGTATGTCTCTACCCTCTAATAGTGATTAACAGCAGATATGTGGCTGAACTTTCACCCTCCTTCCCCTCAGGATGGGCATGTTCATTCTCCATTCCTGTATCATCATGTTCTCAAGCCTCTAATTTAACTCAGGTTGCCTGGGTCATAGTAAAGGCATTATCCCTCTATGCCACTGGCAAAGGCAGCTAGAAACTACTGTTTTGGCACTATTTTCTGTTAGCTTCGAAAATCAGATAGCACCTCGTAGTAATTATATTAATCATCTCTACTATATGATAATAGCACAAATCAGCAAACAATGAAAAAACAGCCTTGAGCGAAAGATAGCCACTGGAAAAACAGCCTTTTATGTAATGACCAAATGTAAAAACACAGTTAAATCTGCTAGTTAAGTGCTTTCATCCTAAAGCTTAGAGGGACTTCATCAGAACTGAATGTTACTTAAAAAAACATACATTATTAAGCGTTTCGCTAATTACTTAATAGCACTCAATTATGTCAATTAAAACATCCAATTAAAAAGGCATACCCAAAAGGAAACATCAACCCTCTATGTGCCTTAATTTTAAAACACAGTTAATATTTAGGTTTTCATTAAGCCCTGGATATAAAAAAGGCATTCAAGTGAAGCTGCCATTTTAATTCACAAACATCTAGATGCACTGATAATATTTTTACTTGTATGTCCTTAACAATTTGCTGAACTACTGCCAATAAAATCTATGTCCCTGAAATTCACTTATATGTTTACACAAAGGATTTGTGAGTTTACCCTTCTTTGTATGTGAAAGGTGGTCATAAATTCTCTCACAAAATCTTCTTATAGTTTTTCCTATAGAAAATACAGGACAGTGTAAACTCGTAGCAATGTATACAACATTTTTAGTTTGGCAATTGAAATGTTCCTTAATATATATTTTATTTTGTCCAAACTTTAAAAGTTCATTAGTGGTCATAATATATGGATATTGCCTGCACCTACCACATTTGAAATTTCCCAATGGTTTACTACTAGATTGTTTATGACAAGTATAATTCATCTCTAACAAATTCTTAAAAGACAAGTCTCTTTTAAAAACTATGTTAGAAACCATACCTAACAAGTCACCAATTCCTTATCATGATAAAGTAATGTCCAATTTTTCATCACAGCATTAACAATTTCTCTGCTGTGTCTATTATAGGTAGTGATGAAAGAAAAATTCCCATTAAATGTACCACTAAAGTAAGTACTAACACATGCATTGTTGTTCCCCAAAATATTATCATCCATATCTGAAGGGGGCATATAGGGACAAAGAATAGGTTTATAAACACTTGTTTCTCTTTTATAAACCACATCCTGACATACTTTTTGAAGAAAGCCTTCAGGGTAACCCATTTCCTTAATCATACTTAACAAAAATTCAATTTCCATCAGAAAATCAGAATCAGTCATTCTCACTGCCCTAACCAGTTACCCCTTGACTACCAAACTTTTTTGATGGAAAGGGTGTCAGCTCAAGAAATCCAAATATGAGTAAGAAAATGTAGATTTTCTGAAAATCCTGGATGTGAATATCTGATCTACATTCCCTATAGTTAAATCAACATCCAAGTAAATTATTTTTTTCCATACCAAATGCATGGGTAAATTGTAAAAATACTGTGGTGCCATTAATATATGACAAAAATTCCTCCAATTGTTGTTCCATACCTGTCCAAACTAAAAATAAATTATCCAGGTACCTTGTGTAGTACTTTATATATGTCATGTAAGTACTAGCAAAAATATACTCAGCTTCCCAGTGGGGTATTACTAAGTTAGCGTAGGTGGGGGTACATCCTGCCCTCATAGCTACCCCCACCATCTGTTTGTAAAATTGGCCCTCAAATTGAATGTAGCTGTTTGTTAGAATAATTTCCATCACTGTAATCAAAAAGTTGATACAATCCTGATTATACATCCTGGCATTCATTAATTGTATCTCTAGCCAGGGAAGCCTAATATCATGGTGTATAACTGAAAAGAGATTTTTTACATCAATTGTAACCATTATTGCAGTGGAAGAAATTTCCAAATCATTCAAATGCTTCAAAGAATCCCAAGAATCCTTATATATATATATATATATATATATATATATATATATATATATATATATATATATAATTTAGTAAAAGTTTTTCAAGTAAAAATCCATGTATTGTGCCATAAAATAAGTTTTATACTGCCTACCATTCACAATTGGTCTAAAAGGTGGCCGACTTATATCTTTGTGGATTTTTGGAATCCCAAACATGTTAGCTATCACTGGGAAGTCATTTCTAATGAAATCTTACTCACTTAAAGTCATCTGGACTTGCATAAGCATGTCGTATATTAAATCATCTATTCTAGCAAAAGCAATATGAACCTCATTAATAGACACCTCACAAAATGTATCATCAACTAAAAGTGTATTCATATCAATCCTGTAATCTTCTATATCCATAACCTCCATACCATTGCTTTTCTCAGGCTTTGTTATCCTGATATGACTATCATGAAAAATCTCATTTAACAGTGCATGTTCTTCCACACTTAAATTATCATCAGCTTGCATGTTGTTGTATCAATAATTTGTCTAAAGTACTGTTGACAAACGTTATCAAACACATTGATTAAATTATGCATTGGTGGATTGAAAGTAATAGGCTTATTTAATAAATGCCCCCCTACATTGTATTCATTATTGCCATTAGAATTAAACCATACTTTCAAGTTCAATTTTCTATAAAAGAACTTTAAATCTAGAAGGACAATATGTGCAGCTTGGGCAGGAAGAAAAGTGAATCCTTTAGACAATGCATCAACATGTGAACTAATGATACATTTATAAGAATAGCTATAAACTTTAAAATTAACAGAATAATTCAAAATAATATTAGGCAACTTGTCTGAACTATTTCTGGCTGCCAAAATTGCATTTATCAAGTCAATGTCCTCTTCAAAAACTGCAGTGGAATTAAAATCAGGTGAAAAATCAGTCACATCACTAGAACAATAATTTCCTTGCCTTACTAAGGAAAACACTGAATTTAGAACCTTTTCTGCTGTTTCTCCAAATGAAATTGCTTCAGTCAAGCCCCCTGAGCTGAATAGTCCTACTTTGGGCCATTGTTGTCCTGGTTCCTGTGAAAACCCGAGTTCTCGCCGTTCTTTTTATTAGTTTTATCTTTAATTTTATCAGACCTCCTGGGTTCCTCAGTCCATGCATTACTACTATGCTCACCCACTTGTACTACTTCCCTGTCATACCTCATTTCTGACGATTTATTCAGCTGGGCACTGGAAGCCTTCTGATTGGTTGGAGCCATTTTGTTGCCATGGGAACGCGTTTTCACCGTGTAAGCAGTTTCATTGCTATAAGCCTGCATATCTCTGTTAATTTTATTCAGTTTGTGATGAAAAATTCCTTTACAAACTCTTTCCACTTTATTAATAATGTTGTCAAAATTCATAATGTAATGTTCAAACAGTAAATCAGCTTTGATACTTGCATTAATTGCCTGTAAGGATTTGTTTAGCTCATTACTATAAGCCTCATTATGTTTAATTAATAATCCCATAATTTCCAGCCCAGCATTGTCAAAAATACAGTGTTGCTGTCTATAAAATTCCACCCCAAAGGAATCACCATTGGGGTAATGCCAAGTCTATGACCTTTAGGAACTTGCTTAAGGTTAATATTTCTTTGCAAATATAAATTTTCAAGTTGCAACATCTTAAAACTTAAAAGTATTGTATCAGACTTTTTTAATTTCTCTGTCAGTGGAGTGTCATCCATAGATGGCTGGCTTACACCAACCCTATTCCCATGCATTTCATTTTGAGTAAAGGAAAAACTTGAACAGAAGACTGTGGAGTAGGCTTCATCAAAGGAAGACCCAGACTCAACTGCTGACTGTAAAAGCCTGGTCTGGAAGCACCCAAAGCTTTAATCTGGTTTGAATGTTCCACCAGTTGTTGACTAATTTTTGTAGAAGTAAGGTAATATTACCATTAAATCCAGAGTTATCTGCCAAGGACCCTTCAAGGCTGTCAATCCCAATCACTCCACATGACATAACAGCACAAATAAGTAAAAAGTGAAAAAAAACAGCCTTGATCCAAAGACAGCCACTGGAAAACCAACCTTTAATGTAATGACCAAATGGAAAAACACAGTTAAATCCACTAGTTAAGCACTTTCATCCCAAAGCTTAGAGAGACTTCTTCAGAACTGAATGTTACATAAAAAAACACATATTATAAAGCATTTTGTTAATTACTTAATAAAACTCAATTATGTCAATTAAGACCTCAAGTTATAAGAGCACACCCAAAAGGAAAACATCAACCTTCTATGTGCCTTAATTTTAAAACACAGTTAATATTTAAGTTTTCATTAAGCCCTGGATAGACATTCAAGTGAAGCTGCCATTTTAATTTGCAAATATCTAGATGCAATGATAATATTTTTCCTTATATGTCCTTAACAATTTGCTGAACTACAGCAAAATAAATATAGGAGACACTATTAGAAGATTTTGTGAGACAATTTATGAGCACCTTTCTGATATAAAGAAGGATAAACTCACAAATGCTTTGTGTAAACATATAAGTGAATTTCAGGGACATAGATTTTATTTTGCAGTGGTTCAGCAAATTGTTAGGGACATACAATGAAAAATATTATCAGTGTATCTAGATGTTTGTAAATTAAAATGACAGCTTCTCTTGAATGCCTTTGTATATCCAGGGCTTAATGAAAAAATAAAAATATTAACTGTGTTTTAAAATTAAGGCACATAGAGGACTGATGTTTTCCTTTTGGGTGTGCTCTTTTAATTGGAGGTTTTATTTGACATAATTGAGTACTATTAAGTAATTAGCAAAATACTTTATAATGTATTTTTATGTAACAATCAGTTTTGATGAAGTCTCTCTAAGCTTTGGGATGACAGCACTTAACTAGTGGATTTCACTGTGTTTTTCCATTTGGTCATTACATTAAAGGTTGGTTTTCCAGTGGCTGTCTTTGGCTCAAGGCTGTTATTTCACTAATAGTGTCTACTATATAAAAAGGCCCATGACTGATCTACATAATGGGTATAAAGCTGTAATGTGTAATAAACAGGCCATTTTGTATCCAAGTGAAAAAGCAATCCCAACAGTCAACCAGGAACACACCAACTTTATTCACCACAGAGAATTCCTGTGACTAAACGCTTTTGCCATTGATTGGCCCTCTGAGGCCTTCACCGATTTCCACTGATTGCCTCTATGGTTTCTTTGCCCATAAAGTTGGTGTGTTCCTGGTCACCTGTTGGGATAGCTTTTTCACTTTCTCAGTCATTTTTCCCTGTTGGGATTTGTTTTGTGTTGTATTTTGTATCCAACCCTAGCTCTATTACCAGACACCGTTCATATCTAATTTACATATCCACGTGCTTCTATCAATGGGGAAATTCATCAATGTAGTCAGAAGCATAACAGACCAAACCACTTTGTAACCTAAACCGCTCCAAACATGCATTACCCTAAAAGGGAGGCATTCATTCACAAATGGAATGTAATATCTATTTTCTTTATACATTTTGTATAAACATTCATATAATGCATTGGTTTTCATTACTACCTTTGGAACACGATACTAGAGAATAATGCAAAACTCATATATATCGTTTTTTTAAATTCAGTTGTAGTTGAAGAATCAGTACATCCGCTTGACAGCAGAGCTAGTAGTCACAGCTAAGTTATTGGAGTCCAATTTAATAAAGGTATTCCCTTGGCATCTGTATCAGCATGGTGCAAATAAACCTCAGTACAGATGTGAAATATCAGATTTTCACCAAACTTTGGAATCATCAGGCAAGGCATTACACTGAGAATTCCCTGATTCTACAACATACTGTAATTCCCTTATTACAGGCAGGCTCACTTTAAGATGAATGTGGTAATGTTTACTGTACCAACAAACCTGCACACAGTCACATGGGTAAATTCATCCCGAGCTGTATATATACCACCAACTGCAGCTGTGCAAGGGATGGACTTTCAGGCTGCTTTTAGCATTGGAAATTAGGGTCTCATGTCGAACACACACATGCTCGTGTGCACACATGCACGTACACACAAACACACACACACACACACACGTGCACAAATTCATCATTGACATATTGGATTCAGTTGTTTGGTATTAATTTTTGTCACCATTTTCCTCAAAGATGTTTCTGATTAAAAAAGAAAAGTCATTTTACATACTACACAGTGAAATACACAAAAAGACATAGAAAAAAATTACAGACATAATAAACATTCATACAACGTGGTTCTGACAGATTTTCAGCATCTCAGTTTGTACTCTCTGATAAATGGGTAAACTATAAACTGCCTGATTCTCCAATATTGGCTCCTCGAAAAAAAAAAAAAAAACATACACCATTAATATTCCTTTTCCATACGTAATCTTACTCCATCTCAAAATCACAAAATATTTAATGTGATGTGATTTTGGGATATAGCACTTCAGACAGTTCAGATGTTATTTCAAAAACCCTTAACTGAACAATATTAAGTGCACATATCAGAACACAGGCCATGTTACCTGACTCTAGTGGTTACACTATAGAACACAGGCCGTGTCACCTGACCCCCATGGTCACACTGTTATATTCAGTTTAATCTCCTAACCTCTGTAATTTATAATGTTATATCCACTGCATCCCTAGCTGCACTATCCATTTCCTATTATATACATAACATCCACTTTTCCCCTTATGAGCTCTTCTATTGCAGCTCTTGCAGTTCTACATGTCTACTAAAATTTTCCACATATGTGTATGTTCTATGCTGGACTAAGTTTACTTCACCTATAACACATGTTATGCATTTTATACTCACAACCCTAGTTTATTTTAAGGCTTCTTGTAAATATATATATATATATATATATATATATATATATATATATATATATATATATATATATATATATATATATATATATATATATATATATATATATATATATATATATATATATATATATATATATATATATAGATATATATATATATTCACCTCATGTTATATTATGTCACTATAATGTATATTTAATGTTAGTTTACTGTTGTTACTATGTATATAACTTGTGCTGAACATCTAAATGGTCAGAAAATGATCGCTGCTCCACCTTGGTATGCAAAATTAAATAAATACGTAAAACCTACAATTCTGAATAGATACGTGGGCATTGTATGTATTTGCTCCTGATGCTTGCTTATTGCTAGCTATACTGGACTAAACATACTGTGTTTACCCTTGTTCCTTTTCTTCAGCAATAATGGGTCTAAAAATTGCTGCATTTAACTGAGGATTGGTAAAAATTGCACATAATATTTTTCTTTTCAGATTTATTGTCTGGCTCTGTTACATTCTTCATGTTGAGACCTTTTGAAAGCGAATACACTGGAGAAAAATTAAGAGGAACATTGTGCATATGTGTGTTGTGTGTGTGTCTATATGCATATGTGTGTTGTGTGTGTGTCTATTTGTTTATATATGAGTGCATGTGTTTGCCTGCCTGTGTCTCTGCAGCATAATTCTCACCATGCTATCCTCTATCACAGTACAGTAAGAACAAATGAATTGTTCAGACATGCACACAGTCACCTGTGTTCTGGTCCATAATGGCTATACTCAGTGAAGAGGATTCCATCTTCTCCAGGTTTGCAGTTCACAAGAAAAATCTGTGGTCACAAAGGTGACCTTATGGACTGTTATAGCTATATATTTCTGTAATAGATGTTCAAAAGTCATGTGCCCAACATGCTCACTCAAGGCATCATTGCAGATGATGGAGCTTGAACTAATCTTGATACTTATATCTTTATAGTTAGGACACTATAGGCTACAGTCATACATCCAGACTTTGTACGTACTAGAGACATAGATTTGCAATTCAACCACACTATGATCATTTTCAAAACACAGTGCAAAACTCCTATCTCACTTTATTGATGATTGAGAAAAATATATTTTAGTACATTACAACAAATGTTCATCGGAATGCTACCTTGAAAATATAAATGCATGAAAGCCTTCTTACATTAAATTATTGAAACAATAATAAAGGAAATATATGTAGCAAGGTTTTCTTTGGCTTTATTTCAAATAATTAATTCAAATGTTAAGCTCAGTAAGAAAACATAGTTAAGAGTGCATTTACATCAGTATTTCAGGTAATATATATTAGAGTTTTTTCTTTGCAATTTGTATACACAATGCGTACAATGCAGTTCCTCTTTTGGATTCCATTACGTTTACTTCTCCTCACTGTGAAGTCATGCTGGTAGTCAGCTTCTGTCATGATTACAGTTTTATAGTTTCCTTCTCCACATCAGAAGAAAACTTTGATATCCTTCTACTGCTGAGACGTGAATGAGCAGTATCTTCAGTGAAAGCATTTTCAAGACGTGATACTAGTGTCTTTTTGAAGCTCTGGCCCATAAATACATATAAAATTGGGTTCATGAAACTGTTTGCAGTTGCAATAGCAGTAGAAATAGGCAATGCCATTTTTAGAGTTTTTGTAGAAAAGTGACCGTGCCATATTTCAAAGATATTGAACATATGGTAAGGGACCCAACATATAAAAAATGTTAGAATAATGGTTATAATAACTCTAAATGGTTTTCTTGATTTAGCAAGTCTGTTTTTTGCTATTTTCAAAGCAATAATTGAGTAACACACAACAATAATCATTAGTGGTAAAAGAAATCCAAATATAAATCTGATGAAAACAACTACTTGGTGCCTGCTTGCTATGACTATGCCTTTGTTGGGATGGGTTAATTCAGTTTTGTCTGGCAAAAGAAAGTTATTGTAACATGTTGTTTTGTTATTGTGATTTGTTACTGTATCTCGGAAAACAGCTGATGGCAAACTGAGGAAAAATGCAAGTATCACAGCTCCAACGCAAACAAAATAAGCGATCTTTGGTTTTCGGTAGTTTTGTGACCAGACTGGGAAAACTACTGAAATGCAACGATCAATACTTATCATTGTCAGGAGAAAGACACTTGAAAACATATTCAAAAAAAGAAAAGTGCTATTAATCTTACACATTGGCCTCCCAAAAATCCAGTTGAAGTCACTTAATATATACACAATATAAAAAGGCAGAAAGAGTGAAAAAAGGAAGTCTGTGGTGGCTAAGGCGAGGAACCAAACAGAATTAACAGATCTCTGCATTTTGAAACCTGCTACCCAGATAACAAGTGCATTTCCAGATGTGCCAAGTAGAAAAGTAATACTGTAAATGACAGCAGCAAGGACTGTGATTCCATTTTCGCTGTGAGATCCTGGGTCTGGCTTCGTAGTATGAATTTTGTAGTCCCCTGTGTAATCTCCATACTCATAATTTGTTACCTAATGAAAGAAAACACTGAATCAACCCCAAATGATAATGATTCATCTGACAAATAAAACATTAACAATACTGTTGCTAAACAAAAACCTCCATATTTTGTCACTGAAGTAATTATTAAATTGAAAAATATTTATATGTTGTGGTTATATATGACATCAGTGATTGGTAGTTAATAACGTTATATACATTAAGTTCTATTTAAATCAAATATTGCAACAACTTTAAATAACCCAGGAGTATGTATGAGTCCCTTAGTCATACAGTGAAAGTAAAGCTCCAAATTACAACAGCTATGATCATAGCAGCAGCTGACAAACTTAAATCT
>NC_056733.1:493303810-493311310 GCF_019279795.1 Protopterus annectens | reverse complement strand
GTTTTGTACCAGCAAATAATTTGAAGGGTTAATTAGACCTTCTCTTTTACTAATTGAATTATTGGTCAAGTTTTGACTATGTATATAAAGAACAACCAGCTTGATTTTATTGTGTCTTGAAAAAGCTCAGCACCAGGCTGAGTGAAAGCGCTTGAGGAGATTTTTGTTTGTTATTAAAGCAAGAAAGTTTTTGTAAGTTGCAGCCTTTCATTTTCTGCCTTGCGGAAGAAGGAATATCAGCATTTCATCAACTTTTCATTCTGGGCTTCCAGAGCCAGCTTCCAGATTGTGGATCTACTTTGCTTTATGGGTTCCTATTGTGTTATCGAATTGCTGCAACTTCAAACCTGAAAACATCGAACACAAATGTTTAAAGTTTCAGCAATTTGAATTAAAAAAAAACAAAAAAAAAAAAACAAAAACAGCTCAATAACTCTTGTAAGTAGGGGGGCAAGCCCCCCTCCACCCCACACCCCTTGCTCTTTAAATATACCAACTCTGAGATTGCACTACAGTGCAGTAAAGGGAAAGCAGCCCCTCTGCTTATGAAAATTACTTTCTGTCAGTTGTTTTTTTTTTTTTTGTGTGTTTGAAATTATAAAACTTCGAACATACAAGTTCGATCTTGTGGTGTTCGAAGTTTTATACTTTCAATCACATAATAAGAACCCGAATAATACACCCCCTGCACTGAAATATAAAAGTAAAATATGTTATTTCCTTTTGTGTGTGTGTGTGTGTGTGTGTGTGTGTGTGTGTGTGTGTGTGTGTGTGTGTGTGTGTGTGTGTGTTTACACTGCATGGCATGGTGCTTAGCTGCTTACATGTGGCAGACATCTAAAAATAGAAACCAGCTCCTTTTAAATTTTACCTCAAAAGTCATGTGTAAGCATAGCTAAGTGGGTTTGTGCGGCACAGCATGGAGCTTAGCAGTGCTTAAATGTAGTAGAGAGATATATAGAAATGCATAGCAATTTCCAGCATAGCCTTGTAGCTGAATGGCTAGTCATGGCCTTGTGTGCAGTAGGGGCACATTTCAAATTAATAGACAGACCATTCAGCTTTTTACATTTGATAGTAATATACGTACAAAATGAAAGCAGCCAAAGGGTCCAAAGGGAAAAAAATCCACTCAGCAGTTGAAAAAAATATTTATTAAGTGCTTGTCCTGCAATGTGGTAGAACTTCTTCAGATAAAATCATACACTGTAATTCTTCACTTTAATACCAGTTTTACAATTACCATGTGTTTTTACTGAACCAATTACAACTACCTCCCTTAATTGCCAGGTAAATTAACCCTTTAATGCCTATTTCTTTTCTTTAAGAATACAACCACTGTGTAAATAAAAGACATTTCTCTTACTGACATACACATATTTTGTTAAAAAGCTATCTAAATTATCTAACAAACTTTTTAACTTTAATATAATTAAAACTGAACAAATTCCATTCAACCCAGGGTGTTGGCATGCATTTGTAAGTAATTGCCATAAAAGCTCAAGTCTCTCTAGTATGAGAGTATCAGGCCCCCTCTGTTATCTGATGTTACTTGATCAATGACCCTAAATATGAACTTGTGTTCTGAGTTTTCAGTAATGTGCCTGGCTAATGCATTTTCTTGTTTTCCCCAACTGATGCTGTAAAGATTTTCGTCAACACACTCTTTGAGTTTACGGGCAGTTTTCCCAACATAAAATGCTGTGGGTATTGCTGGCATTGAGCTACATAAACAATCATTTTAGACTGATAGTCAAACCTCATTGCATGATATTTTATATCCCTCACATAGTATGTTTGACCTATTTCCATGTGTTTACAATAATTACCAGGTAAATTAACCCTTTAATGCCTATTCCTTTTCTTTAAGAATATAGCCATTGTGTACATAAAAGACATTTATCTTATTGACATAGAAATATTTTGCTAAAAAGCTATCTAAATTATCTAGTCAAACTTTTTAACTTTAATATACATAAAATTGAACAAATTACATTCAAACCCGGATGTTGGCATGCATTTGTACTGAATGCCATTGTTGACATTGAGTTACATAAACTTTAATAATGCAACTAGTGGATGAAGTCCAAAACAAAAGGGCCACATGAATATAGTGAGTTGAACAGGGATCACAGGTTTCATATCACGTGCAGGTTTATAACTCCATACAGCTTGAATGCATTGGATCTTAAAAATATAATATACAAAAACTGGAACCTGTTACAGGGTGATACATCCTTTGTATATAAACTCACAGAGCCACCACATATTATATTTAAGAGAGGTAGAAATATAAAAAACATGTTAGAAGAACACAACACAATGATGCCCAGAAATCCAGATATGTTTAGATGTAGCATGTGTAATTATTGTAAACACATTGGAATAGGTCAAACATACTATGTAAGGGATATAAAATACCAGACAATGAGGAGATTTGACTGTCACTCTAAAATGGTTGTTTATGTAGCTCAATGCCAGCAATGCCCAACATTTTATGTTGGGAAAACTGACCGTAAACTCAAAGAGCGTGTTGACGAACATCTTTACAGCATCAATCGGGGAAAACAAGAAAATGCATTAGCCAGGCACATTATTGAAAATTCAGAACACAAGTTATAATTTAGGGCTATTCATCAAGTAACATCAGATAACGGGGGGGGGGGGGCTGATACTCTCATACTAGATAGACTTAAGCTTTTATGGCAGTTACTTACAAAGGCATGTCAACACCCTGGGTTTAATGAAATTTGTTCAGTTTTATGTATATTAAAGTTAAAATGTTTGACTAGATAATTTAGATAGCTTTATAACAAAATATTTCTATGTCAATAAGAGAAATGTCTTTTATGTACACATTGGTTGTATTCTTAAAGAAAAGAAATAGGCATTAAAGGATTAATTTACCTGGTAATTAAGGGAGGTAGTTGTAATTGGTTCAGTGAAAACACATGGTAATTGTAAAACTAGTTTTAAAGAGAAGCATTACACTGCATGATTTTATTTGAAGAAGTTCTAGCACATTCCAGGACAAAAAGCACTTAAATATTTTTTCAACTGCTGAGTGGATTTTTTTCCCTTTGGAGCCTTTGGCTGCTTTCATTTTGTACATTTAAGCAGTTAGTCTTCTTAATTTCTTGGTATTTGATAGCAATATGCCAAATATTTTTTATTTTATTAATTATGTATGTATTGACATTTGTTAACTGGGTTAGTCCAGCTGGTCCAGAAACCCATTTTTAGTGGAGACCTGAGGAGAAAATATCCAGTTACACACAGGTCCACAATACCTAAAATGCACACTCCAAGATAAAAAAAATTAAAATACAGAAGGGCAGGAAATATAGAAGTGCAATACATACACAGAATAATAAAGTAGTAGTCATGGATAAATAATTTAATATTAGTCTTATTTTCTTTTGATTATTTTTTTTATTTTTTATTTTTAAAATGTGGTTTCCCCTTTACTAAGTTCTGCTAAGCACTGTTAAGCCAAGCTAAGCAATACTTAAAAAGGACTCATTTTAGCAGTGATTGCCTGCTTTGGACACTGCTAAGCAATCCCAGTTTAAGCAATCCTCAGCTCAGCTAAGCTGGTTTGTGCGCTGCTAAGCATTGCTAAGCATTGCCAGTTTAACCACTGCTTTGCTGAGAACAGCAGTTTTGAGTAGTACTAAGCTGAGTGCTGCATTTTTAAAAATCACCCAATAGTGGCAAATGGTTGGAAAACAGCCTTATTTAAGTGCAACAGGTGGGAATACAGCTAGTATCTGTTGGAGTTTGATCTTTTCAGAGACTATGGCAGGAGTTGGAGAGGGTGCACACTTCTGGGCGCAGCTGTGGGGCATTCTGGAGTCCAGGGTCATGGTTGGACTCACTATTAAAGAACATGATATCTGCCTGCTGCAGGGCCATTTCCAGGGATTGGAGTACAAGGCAGAGGCTTAATACTGACTGTTACATGACCTCACCAGTGCATCTGGTATTCCTCGCACAGGTCACCAGGTGGATCATCATTATGATGACCTGAAGCATAGGAAGAGGGGACTTCTGGACATGTGGGTCCAGGATGCTAGAGATGGGAATGCCTCATAAGTTTGTAAGTATTGTTATTATTGTATTACCAATATCTTATCTGCATGTGTGATAGACAGGTATGCATAATGATGTGTTTCTCTCTCCACAGCTGTAGAGGAGAGAGCTCACAACCTGGAGGCTCATGCAGGGCACCTGGCCAGGTTGTGCTGTGAGTGTGGTAAGTACAGATATATCTTGCAATCTATAGTAATATAAATAAAAAAGGAGTACAGTAGTAACTGCCAGTAGATATATTCTGTTTTGAGTGTACTGCAATGAATGTGATCATAGACCTGGACTGATATAAGTGAGTAATGCCAGGTACAGTTCAATATAGATGAAAGCATAAAACCTGCTAATGTTAAGAAACAAAAGTTACAACTGCATTAATAATGTTAAAGAAATAAAAGTTTATACTGTATTAAAAATGCTAAGGTAATAAAGTGCAACTGCATTCATAATGTTAAGGATATAAAGTTCAACTGCAGTCACATTGTTAATGAAATGAAGAGTTCAGCTGCAATCAGATTTGTTAAGGAAATAAAGTTACTACTGCATAATTTGTGGAATGACAGCTGTCTTACAACACCTGCGTTATCTAAAGTGTTCATCAATAAAGACTGTTATGCCAAGCACTGTTTCATGTCACCCTAATAAAGCTGTTCTGGAAAATGTGTGTATTTTGGGCTGTTGGTCAAGAAATTGAGTATTACAAGTGCTGTGAAGTAAACACGGGAATAATACCATGAAGTAACTGAAGGCTAGCTGATAAAGAACTGTTGTGCTAAAGTGTAGATATGGAGCTGTACTACAAGATATAATTAATTATGATATTTGTTCTGCACTAAGATTTGAACCTAGAATAGTAATGGCTAAGGTATAATAGTGTGTTTATCTCAGGATTGTCTTGTGTTAACCATTGCATTTCAGCTATATGCATTCCTGCTCTTAGGTACACTGCTGCAGGCAAGTATGAAATGGTAATAGCTGTAGATTGCAAATATACCATCTGCAACTGTATATGGGTCAGGTAGGCAACCCAGCACTCCAATATGGTCTGTACACATCACACATATTCCCATCCACTAGGGTTTAAATGTGTACACCTGCATTCCAAGTATTAATACATTGTTCACCTACTATCTCTGTCATGCGTGAATCTCATGCATGTGTGTTGAAGTGTCACTGCAGTTTTGTATGACACTCTATGTATATTACAATGTCACAGTTTGTTAGCAGGTGAAGTCTAGGCATATTACTCAATCAATGTTCAGCAATTGCTCAGTAGCTCAGTATGATAAATGTTAGGTATGATATACATTTTTTCACACACAGACTGGGGTTCGAATCCAGGGACAAGTGCTACTAAATATTAATAGAAACTGTTATGTATTGTTAACAGATGTTCTCCCCATAGGAATTACAGGTAAATCAATGACTGTATTATTTGTTCAAATGGGTTACTAATTTGTGTGTCCAGAAGTACCAGACTGTTAACAGCAATGCTCAGCAAGGCGATAGGACTGTAGTAAATGAAAATTTAAAAAGTACAATACAAAGACAAGTTATTAAAACAAATAAAAGTGTTTAATCTTGCTATGGCTATATGCCTGGTGTGTTTGTGAATGTCTGCTGATAGTCTAACCCCATGCCTGCCAAGGATGGCATGATAAGCATAAACTCTCTGTACTGTGCATGATACATGTCTCTCAAGTGTCACGCTGTTATGGACTGTGATCACTGTTGCCAAATCCCTGGAATACATATTTAACAGCCATTTTATTTATATCAATAACACAGTCACACTACATCAGTCCACAGTACTCCTTGGTAGTTACATATGTTCCCCTGACATGTAATAGTCCCTGTAGTTGTGTACCTGTAGGTATTGAAGCTTGGCCCATTTTGTCCAATGTGGATAGCTTGAGAGGAATGTAGGTGCTACAGAAAGCTATAAGGCACTTGAATTAGCAAGTCTGAGCCACAGATTGGTGCACAGACAATAAGCTGTTCAAGAGCATTACCTACAAAAGACAAGCTGCTGCCTATGGTACACAGGTCTGTGACTTTCTCTATGATGACAGACTGCACTATCCTAGCATTCTGCTACAAGATTTCTGCACATACAGGAGTGCAGCACTATACCAGGTATGTAATAGTATTCGCCATGTAATGGCATGCAGATGGGAGGATGCTGTCATGGGAAATAGGGATTATAGCATTACAGGTCTGTGGTAAATATCATGTAATTACATGTTGCTGTTAGTCAGCTGTCCAGCAGCTACAGGCTTCCCTTTTGGCTCTGTCTGCTGTGACATAGATCACAGCTCTAGCCCCTGAGTCCCCCCAGCAATGGTCAGCTCATGTACGAATGCTACTGGATTGTGTATTAGACAATAAATCAGTAGTGTTGGATACAGCTGGCATATCACATGATGTACTGTTAGTCTGCTCCTCTCATGCTGTGAAGATCACACAGGTATAGTTCAAATATTGTCCAGGTGTCCCTAATTGTTCCTGACGTATTCTGGTTAGTTCACTGTGTACTCAACACCTGTATGTCATCACCTGAGAGCTATGACTAGCATACCTGTTGACCCCCTGCAACAGGAAACCAGGTTATAGCCAGCAGTACTGGGGGGACAAAAGCTCTACCTCAGCAACTGAATGTACCTCTTGAGCATGCAACATAATGGAATGAATACAGTACCAGATATGAAAGTACCATAACTGTTTGCTGAGATGTCTGGTGTGTGACAGCCAGATTCCCCACAGTCTGGAAACAACCATTACATATTGTCCAAATGTTTTCTAGACATCCACATTTGTCTGGCAAAGGGCACACATATATCAGGCACATGTACACATTCTGCAATCATCTGTGTACTGCGTATTTTGGACACCCACAAGCAGGATACCCTACATCACGTTTGGAGTGCTGTCTGTAACTGTGTCTCACAGATGTTGCTGGACTGTCTCCATACACCTGTAGCACCACTCACCTATTCATTGGATGGTGGCTGAATGACATGGTATTGGTATGGCACCCATAGGGGATACACGGATACACCACAGTGGATGGCAGTGATAGGTGTGGACACATAACAAAACAGTCCATCATAGCACACAGGGGCATAACTGGTATACCTAGGATCATACAAGGTTACTAGGCTATTGACCCTGAGGCCCTCATGATCCTAGCCTGGAGTTTAGCCCAAGTGTATGCAAGTCAGCACCTGATGCCATACTACAACAAGGACACAGGTGGCATCCCGAGGGTGTATGTCCTGTTAACCATCCATTCATCCAAGTTTCCCTTGAAAAGGTGTTAAACGGTACTCTGCGTGATGTGGACAGGGTGTCCATTCCACAGCTGGGTGAGTGTGTGGGACACACATCTGACCCACCAACAAGTCCTGTTGA
>NC_056733.1:493226310-493296310 GCF_019279795.1 Protopterus annectens | reverse complement strand
CCCTAGGTCCCTAGGATGTCACTGCATGTGCTATGCATTGCCTCTTTGCTAAGGCCTGTGCATACTGGGCATGTCTACATCTGCCTACAGGGACAGGCTCAGGAGGTTCCTTCTCAGAGTCCCCCTGTAACTGTGGGGACCTTGGCACTAGTGAGGGGCTGTGTGTCCCTTCCCTGTGATGTTCCTGCCACAGCTGTTTCCACAGGATCATATTGTGCAGCATAATACATACTGTGGACATGTGTGCACATGTGGCTGGAGAATACTGCAGGGCTCCACCAGATATATCAAGAACCATGACATCAGCAGCCCAAACACATGCTCTGTGATGTTCCCTGTTTTTGTGTATGCCTCATTATGATGTTCTTTGGTCAGTATGTGTGTATTTCTGATGGGTGTCATCATCCACAGTTCCAGTGCATAGCCAGCATTCCCAAGTAGATGACCATATGGGATGCCCCCCCCTTGCAAATGTCTGGTACAGCTGTGATGCATGCCAGATGTAGGAGTTGTAAAAACTACCAGGGCTGCAAGCACATACATTTATGATAATGCCTTGGGCATTGCACATGACCTGGCAGTTGATGGAGTGATACCTCTTGTGGTTGACATAGACTCTACCCTCTTCTCCAGGTGGTGCTTCGATGTGCACATGAGTGCAGTCTATGGCAACCAGTACCTCAGGGTAGTGTGCTACATGGTGGAATATATAAAATAATAAAGAAACAGAAGCTGTACTAGAACCACAGGACTGTACTCAAAAAACACCGAATTTCTGTTTATATCATTTATTCTCACTAGTACAAAATCACAAAGAACTTTCACAGACAAAGGTCTGCTTCATCAGACATCAGTTTAGATTACATTAAAGGCCTTTATAAGACACCAATAAATCTTTAAAGCTGAACACTCACATATATATATATATATATATATATATATATATATATATATATATATATATATAGATCGAACAAGGAAGTTCAAAAAATAGAAATGTCGAAGCCGCGGAAATTCAAATTCTTTTCCAGGAAAAGAATTTGGTTGGTTGTTTCCGCGGCTTTGACATTTTCTGTTCTGTGGTGCGAAAGTTATGGATTGGGTTAAGGTAAGTGTGTGAGTGTGACGGACGTTGGGGTTAGGGTGTGAGTAAGGTAACTGTGCAAAAGTGACGGACATTAGGATTAAGGCGCGGGTAAGGTAAGTGTGTGATAGTGACGGACTTTAGGGTTAGGGCACGGGTAAGTTAAGTCTGCAATAGTGATGGACTTTAGGGTTAGGGTGTGGGTAAGGTAAGTGTGCGATAGTGACAGTCCTTAAGGTTAGAGCTTGGGTTAAGGTTAGTGCATAGATAGTTGTATAAGTAAGGTGTAGTGTAGGTTTATTAGGCTTTTGGTGTGCTTGTGTTGTGTGTGTGTTTTTCGGAACAGTGAATTTTTTGCCTTGGAAAAAAATGTTGTAAGTTCGATTATATAACATAGACCCCATATATATATATATATATATATATATATATATATATATATATATATATATATATATATATATATATATATATATATATATATATATATATATATATATATATATATATATATATATATATATATATATATATATATATATATATATATATATTTTTATTTTTAAGACAACAAATCTAAGGTGTTTAAGATAATTTGACACAATTATGTAAACATTTTAATTCAGGTTTTAAAGAGTAAACTTCATTACATCCAGGTGGTGAAAAAGCCTTAAAGTGAAAAATCCATTTGTTTTCACATCTTTCTGTTATATTCAGAAGATCACCTACTCTCAGGGAATTACAAATATTTTCTAAAATACCAAATTTTAAACTACCTACTTTACTGAATAAAATACTCTGGTGCAGGCAAATATGTTGTGTTGTAGTTAGTGCTGAGGGGATTGGTAAATGCTGATTTCTCTTTGTGCCAGTATCTGCTCATATGAGATCATTGAATAGTGGGGAATAGGATTTATCCATTTCCACATCACTGTGCAATCTAAGCTTGGTATACTTAAGCTGCAGATTGTTTTGGTGTGTAGGAGAGCTTGTCCCATTGCAAAGAAATAAGTGTGTTTTGTAAGTTTATCATTTGTCTTGATAATGTTTGGAAAGGATAATTGTAATCTTGTGTTATAATTGTTTACCTGTATGTTATTTAAATGTTTGAAGATTTTTTTTTTATTTGTTTTGAAAAGATAATTTAATATATCTGTGTGTGTGTGTGTGTGTGTGTGTGTATAAATATATATATATATATATATATATATATATATATATATATATATATATATATATATATACCAGTGCCAATGTCTGTTCATATGACATCATTGAATAGTGGGGAATAGGACTTTAACATTTTCCATAGTTATCCCCTTTGGAAAAAAACATGTATCCATGAATTACCACATAGGTGGCAGGACATTAAACATCGAAAGTGTGATGAGAAACTTAGAGACCAGGTGGACAGTGGTCTCACATTCAATAACCACATCGCCACAACAGTCAGGAAATCCTTCTATGTGGCACACCTCATCACTAAGGGCTTTTCATCCAGAAAAAAGGAGGTCATTGTCCGACTGTACTCATCCCTCATTAGACCCATTATAGAGTATAATACCCATTTGGTATGTACTTCACAAGACATCTGCAACAGCTGGAAAGGCCACAGAAATACCTCACTAAAAGAATCACAGGCCTAAAGCAGATGCCATATGCTGACTTCAGCTATACTCTGTGGCATATCGTCTACTCAGAGACGATCTCTGCTTAACATACAAGGCCATGTCAAACCCTGAGCTGTTGGACATGCTCCACTTAAAGTAATCCCAATCCCTCAGAGCCACATGCTTCAGGGATCTAAACCTTGTCATCACAATGAACAAAACATGCTGGAGGGATAGGTTCCTGACCCAGAGACTCCCCATACTCTGGAAAAGGCTGCCCATGCATGTCAAGCAGAGCGCCTCATTGGCCCTCTTCAAAAGGAACCTTGATGATTGGATGGGAGATAGGAAATTCACCCCTGGGATCATGTCAGTCACCCTGCTAGACAGGGGTCCAGAGAAGTAAATATTGTGGGAAGAAATATCCAGGGAATTGTTAGGGCTAAGCGTGCCGATAGCCTACTACCAACCTACAAACCTATGAACCTATGTATAAATATATATACATATATATATATATATATATATATATATATATATATATATATATGGTTTACCATCACAATTACAAGGGAAGGTTCAGCGACCATAGGATGTCGAAATACAGTTGGCTGAATCCCTTGTTGCCAAACCTTCATATGTGTGAGTCCCAGTTCAGCAAATGCCCTGTGCATTTGCACATATGAGGTTGATCTTAGAACTAGAGATCACGGTACAGTGGGGATTTTGAAATTTACTCTTTTCACTACTGTAGTGCGATCTCTGAGTTAGAATATGTAATTTGCAAGGGGTGTATGTCATATAGTTTAGTGTTGTGCAATACGTTCCTACTGCTAACAACTAGAAATTATTTTACTGGTTTGAAATGTGCAGGGGAAACACTGTGTTGAATACTGCCAAATTTGAAAAATTGACATGACGTTCGGTACACTGACCAAGTTACTGTTTTGTACTTGGTGTTGTGGTTCGATGCAATGAATATTTTCTGTTTTGTTCATCACAATTTTGATAGTAAACCTATATATATATATATATATATATATATGTGTGTGTGTGTGTGTGTGTGTGTGTGTGTGTGTGTGTGTGTGTGTGTGTGTGTGTATGTGCATGTGTATGTGTGTGTGTGTGTGTGTGTGTGTGTGTGTGTGTGTGTGTGTGTATATATATATATATATATATAGGGCAATAATAAGCAGAATGCATTTAGAACATTTGGTAAGCAAGTGCTCAATATTGCTGCGTTTCTGTTTGTGTGTTTTTAATTCGTATATTGCAATGTGTTGTTGTTTCATTGACTCTCCATAGACACATATATGATATATGGGAACCACATAGGTAGTCAGACTACATTATGTTCAAATGATTTTAGTCAAAGTCAGCTTACTGTTTAAAATATATATCAAACTGAGTTAGTGGCATTGTGATGTTTTTACAAGATCATGAAATGACACAGTGAAGGGATTTTTTCCTTTTCCCAGAAATTTGTGATTTTTGTAGTTAGAATATCTAATACATAGCTACATATAAACATAGCTATAGATATATGAACTTTGTTGAACAGTACTTTGGTTGATATCTGTTTAGTAGTTGACCCAATTTGGTCAATTAAACTGATGGTCAACAGGCATGTGAGATTGACAGTCCCCGGGTAACAGAATATACCCTTTTTTCGGAATAAGAACATAAAATTAGCAGATGGTGTGGGGTGCAGTGGGACTTTGCCCCCTGTAAAATACAACGTTTTCTTTGTTTTTTCTTTTCTTTTTTAGGTTGTGCACACACCTAGAATCAAGTCTTAGCACATGCATTGTAGTGTGTCAGCATGAATCATGTGATCAATTTGGGTCAACAGTATGCATGTAGACAAAAGTAGTTGTATAAATTCAGATGTGTATATATATATATATATATATATATATATATATATATATATATATATATATATATATATATATATATATATATATGGGTCCACTACAGAATCTCGAAAGCTCATAATACCGAAGCCCATAATCCTGAGCCCAAAATCCCGAAAATTCAAAATCCCAAAAGCCCAAAATCCTGAAACTCAAAATCTTGAAAACACAAAATGGACATACGGACGTCATTGTGGCTTTGCTATTGTTAGCCCTGTGGTGTTAGGTCATGCGTTGGGTTCAGGTAAGTGTGCGGTTGGTTTTATGTTAGGGTTAGGGGCGGTTTAAGTGAGTTAGGGTTAGGGCGCAGGTTAGGCATGTATGCAATAGTGACAAATATTGGGGTTGGGGCGGTTTAAGTGAGTTAGGGTTAGGGCGCGGGTCAGGTGAGTGTGCGATAGTGATGGACCTTAGGGTTAGGGTTAGGGTCAGGGTCAGTTGGTAGATGTTAGTGTCTTTATATTGACATATTAGCATTATTTGTGTTTTCAGGATTTTGAGTTTCAGGATTTTGGGCTTTCGGGATTTTGAATTTTCGGGATTTTGGGCTCAGGATTATGGGCTTCGGTATTATGAGCTTTCGAGATTCTGTAGTGGACCCATATATATATATATATCTGTATCTATCTATCTATCTATCTATCTATCTATCTATCTGTCTATCTATCTATCTATCTATCTATCTATCTATCTATCTATCTATCTATATCATCTAAGTTAGCAAGATATGGGAGACGCAGTCCCTCACATGGGAGGGCAGGGATGTTGCCCTCCCTGCAAAGCACTTGATATGCATGATTGTTGTCTTTTCAGCTTTTCCCAGTTAGGGGTCGCCACAGCAAAACTCCAGTCCACTAATGATTAGCATTAGATTTTTATGGCGCCAACTTGCCAGTCCGACACCCTACCTTCAGTGAAGGCATGCCCATTCACACATGTCTTTCATAGGCGACTCGACTGCAAAGAGGACATGCAGGTTCCACACAGAAGGCACTCCAGCTGAGAATCAAACAGGAGAACTGCTTGCTGTGAGTCAACATCGCTACCGCTGTACCACCGCAGCTTAATGTGCTTAGTTTAATTATTCCAATCTTAGATACCTTTGTTAGTGAAGAATAGAATTCATATTAAGTGCATTTTAATCCAGGTAAAGTCTACTCAAACTTCTACAATCCACCAGTAGCAGTAAATATGCACAATTTCTGCAGAAGTAAAAGTCATCTAAATAATTCCTCATTAAAGAGATCTGTAACTAAATGAAGAGGTTCCCGCCAGTACACAACTTTATATTTCATTGTTTCATCTACAAATAAAGTGTCTAATGCCCTTCAGGAATAAATTGCCTATGTTACAATAAACAAAATTATAAGCTAGTAATATTGCTATAGGGAATGGATAGCAAACTGATAACAGGTTCATAGTTACTTGGTATCTCTACCAAAGAGAACATTCTTAGGACTGCAGCATCTACCCCTTTTAAAAGTACAACACAGTACAGTATCAGCAATACATCTATATATTGTGGGAGTAGAACCCACAGACGTCTGCATCAAAAGCAAGCATACTACCAGTTGGGCTATTAACAAGACAAGCAAGTTTAGCATAAGCAGCACTAAACTTCTCTTCAAGCTCTCAGCTCCTTGTAAAATCCACTCAACACTCAACTGTATCTATCAACTTTGAAGCACAAGAAATCTGGAAAAAGCCAAAATTTATTAGGGTGACAAAAGCCCAAAATCTAGGGGCATATATTAAACATTGCTTGTATAATCTTGGAAAGTTGCTAGACTAAAATGTTACATTACCACCATGCATTGCACTGCCAAACCTTGAACACAGGACCCTGTACACTACAGTCAGAGAAGCATATCACTATACCAAATCAGCTGTTTCATAAAAGACAGACTGAAACTTAAATGTGAATTCAGTTCTTACCACAACTTTCAACCTCTTAGCACAAAACACTTAGACCAAGACAATAATGGGGGAATACAGCCCCAGACATATTCAGTGAATTCAGTTGTCACCATAGCTTTCAACCTCTTAGCACAAAAAAACTGAACAAAGCCACTATACAGCCCCAAAAATAGGGGCAATTTTCAAATATTGATCATATAAACAGAAAATTGCCAGAATAAAACGTTTTGTGTTTCCATGTACTTTCTGAAGAAAATGAAGTCTGAAATTCAAATGCCTGTCATTATACCTCATTTATTAGTTTATGCCAAGTTAAGTGTTGCAACTCTATTCATGCCTATAACAAAACTGTATCATATAAGTTTAATTTGAAAGTAGTTATGCTAAGCTTATAATAATGTCTGAATTTATAAGACAACAAAAATTATACTGGAAAGGTAATAGCTTTCATCAGAAATAAGAAATACATAAAAGAAGTCAAATAAACCATAAAAGCAAGTGCATATTGAAAAGGCTTCAGAGTTCAACCCATAGTTAAAACAACACTCGACTGACTTGTTATCTGTGCTCATATGTCTCAGGAAAATATGAAACCATTCAACCGTCACATCTAGTTTACCATAAACAAGCACCTGCCTTATACACAACTTAAGCACAAAGCCGCAGACTACAAGCTTTTTGCATAGCCATTCTACTATCTGAACTCTATTTATTCACGAATTTCTCCCTTTTCTTTCAGTTTCCAACTTTTTCTTCTCATCTCTCCCCACCATTTCTTCCTACATTCCCACTGTTTTGTCCAATTTTCTGTACTCTACTGCCTTCTTACTGTAAGATCAAGTTATTATACTATAATTTGACTCAAATGTCCGAGTCCAGCATGGTATGGCACCTACCTCAGTCAGTTTATCTCCTTCAATTCACAAAGAAAGGTTAGGCATGCTTTTTTTCCTTCTCTTTGACTGCAAATGAAAGCTGAAAAAAATAGTGGTTTTTTTTTCACTTTCAGCAACAACAGTGCCAGAATGCTTGACATCTTCTCTTCCTAACTCCTAAGGCAAGACAAAAAGTACAGTACTACTGATTTGTTCATTTTCATTTTGCTACTCTTTTTTTGAGAAGAGAGCGAGAACCAGTCAGTAGCAATCCATACATCCACATCAAGTACGTGCCTGAGGACGTGGCAGTCCAAACCCCCTTCTAATTTACTGCGCGGTTAAACCGCATAGATATCTGGGCACCACACTGATGCCTTTTCATTAATCTGGACTGCATTTACAGCAGTCATATAGTAAAATACATTCTAAAAAAATTAAAAAAAAAAAACAGAACTCGACGAGTATGCGCAGTTTGAGTTCCGGGACTTTGCAGACTTGCTCAGAAGCAATACATTATAGCACAAACAAAATATTATAATACTTTCTTTTTTATTATGTGAAATGTCAATACCCTTCCATCTTTTTCCTGGGAGGGCTGCAGTCCTGCAGTCCAATGGCACGAGCCACCCCTGAGAAGCAATAAACACTATTTGGCTTTAGAGATTTGTCCAATATTATTTTACAGGAAGAACACTAAAAAGAAGAAATATAAAAGAGGTAGGATTCAAGTGAGACTGTACTTCATTTTTATAATACATTCTCTATCAGTCAGCATCTCTAAAAATTATTTCATTTTTAGTCAACTTCATTGAATGCTGTTATATTGTTTGTTTATATATGTTTGTTTATTTAAGGGTTATACCTGCAAGTGTAAGAAAATGCTCAAGTGCATCATATAAAACAGATGTAAAATGGAAATAGCACTTTGTTGCATGTTATATGAGTTTATAGGTACAGACTTTCCATTAAAAATCTAAGAATAATAGTTCCACTAGTATTAAAGTTTAGTTCAGCATATTCAGTGCTGAAAATAATATCACGTGTACATTTTGATGCACCAGGTGCAATCATATTCCTGTCCGTGCTGCCTTCATAAGATTTGAAATCATTCCTTTAATAAATGTTTTTTGTGGTTGCTTGTATTCTGTGATACACATTTCTTTCTCTACATAACCACAATGTCAAGCTTAATCTGTAAATTGGTGATGTTAAGAAAATTCTCAAATATAGTAACTGATGGTCAGCAACCTACATTCATTCTGCAGAGGTGCATAAACTGTATTCATATTGCAACGGCTTTTCATACCAAACAGATTAAATGCGGTTACTAGACATGCACAACAGATGACTACAGCTAACTAATAGGAATTAAAAGGGAGGAGATTTGCTGAAACTGTCAAGTAATAAAACCCTTACTAGTATTTTTTTTTTGTTTTGTTTTTGTTACTGAGGCTGTTTCTGTTGAACAAAATGTTGTCAGATGTCACACCATTGCTATAAAATAAGTTGAAGCCATTTCTCAGCAACATCAAGAATGCAGTAAACATCTTTACTGAAGAAACAGCATCCAGTGTGGTGTAATGCACCTTGCAGTAAAAACAGAATGGTGTTACTTAAAGATTATCTGAGAAAACAAAGGAGGGCATGATAATTTAACTCATCTTACTCTGTTAAAGCCCGGACAATTGTTTGTGTTAATGCAAGTAGGCAGCCTAACAATAATTTTCAAAATCACTTCTTGTTGTGTTGAGAATACTGCAAAAGTACTCAGATAAGTTACTTCAAGATTATATAACCCAGAACAAAGAGAAAAATAACATGATAAAAACAAACGTTTCTTTTCACTCTAACATTTTGCATCCTTGGAAATAATGTAGTTAAATAAATCCTCTTATTGTATCTGCAGGGAGGTATAGATCCCTATGGGGAAGGGAGATAAAGCACTTTGCAAGTTTTAACTTTTCTTTATTGGTTTGATGTTGTAGTTTTAGACATATTGAGATGACAATGATATCACTAGCTAATGCTTTAGTAACAAATCATGTGTGTGTCTGTAAAACTCCAACAGGTGATTCATTATGCATTTTAGTTAGTTTAATCACTGGTGGCTTGCACTTGAATCATCTAGTATGTTTAACTGCTGTAGCCATAAGGATTTAAATGTAACTCATTGCTGAAGCTGGCCTTGCCTTTACCTGCACAGGAATGTCTGTTGCTGCTATCTTTACAATGACAGATACGTTGATTTTATAGAGAATTAAAATTATTTTTATCTGATATGATACCATCTTAATACAAATATATCCTGGGCATGTATTTTTTTCCTGGCCTGAACAGAAGACATATATCCAGCAGTTTCAGAAAGCTAATACAATGCAGCTTAGAAGAACATGACACATAAATGGCCATGCAACTCTGCATTGGGTAAATATCTATACATGCACAGGTAGTAATAACACAGTTGCTGCTTGACAGTTCTTAGTAAAATGTTCACAGTATTATATCTAGACAATCAGGTATATATTACATTGAAGGTGGATATTCTGTACTTAAGTACTTATATGCTCCTCAGCACTGATGTGCTGGGATTTACCCTACCAATACATTTATTTTTGGTGCAATTTTCAGGTGACACAGATATTTATTTGGCAAGATGTTATTATTACATTGTATTATCAAGATTGTGTTTGTCAATAACAGTATATGACCATCTAGTAATGTAAAGCTTTTAACAACCTACTGAGCAGACACTGGTATAGATGAGCAGAAAAAGGTTAACTGAGAGAGATCATATAGCTTTACGAGATGGCACATGTATAACTTTGCTGGCACTACTGGTACACTGAGATATAATGCTAGCAGTGATTCAGTTAATGAGAGTTTACGTCACTTTTGTCATTAAGTGATTGTTAAGTTGGTGTGTATAAGTTATGGGGGTGTGGAAGGGTGGTGCACCCAAGTTGAAGCATAGGTTATATGTCATAAAATGAAGAGAGATACTACATCCTTGGCACTATTTTTAGCATTAGTTATACTATATCAGTATTAATGTGTATGGTTATGAGTAAGATGTACTGTATGCAGGATTATGGCTTAGACAAATACTATGCAACTATTGAATTATAAAGTCCTCAAAGTTATTTTTAGTTACGTATGATAAGGTAATAAACTACGATATACATTTTCAATTAATGCAATGTCTGAAAACAGTTTTGAGATAATGTTTTGGTCAACAAATGAAATTTGAGCTTGGTCTATATAAATAGACCCAATATATATATATATATATATATATATATATATATATATATATATATATATATATATAAAACAAACCAAACTGTTAATGATGATGAAAAAACAATGATTATGAGAGGAAAATTTGTATTAAAACGTATATGAGAAAAACGACACTGAGGTGAAACTCATTAAGCGCTTTCTGTAATGCTGTCAAAACTTCTTCAGAACTAATAAAGTTGAGAAAAACTGTAAACTAAAGATTTAAACTGTGCACATTAATTCAATGCATGATGTAAATGCCATAACCTAACTGACAAAGACGCTACCCTATAAGAATGCTTAAAAAAAGTTAGTGAGCCTATCAAAAGTGTGAGAACAAACAGCTGTAAGTACAGTAGCTAATCAGTGATTGCAGGGTGTGGTTAAAAAGGTCCAGGCTAGCCTTATCAATGCACACTTTAGATTCAAGTTCTCATCGAGACCCAGTGTCATTTGTATATTTAGAATTAACTGCCAAAGGAGTTCTTTAAGTTGAAGTAATGTGTCAAAGTCCCCAAAAAAACTGTTCAACTTGTTCTAAAACAAGAAATTTGAAACCAGTAAAGTTCAGACATCTGGTGCTGTGTCATCCGAAGGTGTTAGTTTCTTCTTTCTTTCTTATTGCTGACAAGTGCTGATCAGCTTTGTCAGAGAGCTTTCTGATCATTTTCCCTATGTAGAATGCAGGACAAGTGTTGCAGACTGCTGCATACACAACCATGGTGGAATGGCAATCAAAATGTCTTTTGAATTAAACTAGAATGTTGCAATGTTCAATTTTAAAAGTAATCCCTGTGTATATTACCAGGCATACTATACATTTTCCGTAGTTATACATGCTACATCCATTTCTTCTACTAACTTCGCTCACCAAGCAGTGCATGTCATTATTTTCAAAGGCAGCTGTCAAGGTGGTAGTTTTTTTTTGTAAGTAAAGACAGGTTCTGCCCCTGAAAGACTGCTGAGAGAATCATTTACTTTAATAATGTCCCAATTTTTATGGATAGCATTCCTAATGGCTGCCATGTCTCTGCTTATGGGTAAAGGGAAACTGCAAATTCTTTCTGTGTTTTGGTCAGTATTGCTATTATTTTGTTCTTAAACCCATATAAAGGTATAGGTTTGTGTTTGTTGTGTCTTCCGAAGCAATTTCACAGCAAATATCTTGGGTAAGGTTTGTTAAGAAACATTTGGGAAAGAAACTTGCATTCTGTGCAGAAGGTGTCATCATCACTAATGATTCTTGAAAGCCTTATAAACTGGGTCTGTATCATATGAGCGAATAGCAAAAACCGTGAACGCTCACAATCTCAAAAGTACCGGACCTTGAACTTGCTATTGTGGGAGGCTGTGCCCCCCACACCCCCTGTTAAATATATATTCCAACTCCGAGATCGCACTACAGATCCATTCTTCACTGTACTGTAATCTCAGAAAAAGCACTTTGAGGTCCGGTACTTTCGAGATTATGAGCGTTTGCAGTTTTTCCTATTCACTCATATGATATTGACCCTTATAAACTGCCCATTAACTACATTTTTCTTAACAAATAAAGGATGTTGACTTCTAAACTCTAAAAGATTGTCCCTGTAAGTAGTTTTTCTAAAGACGTTAGAACTGAGGGTACCAGAGTATTCATCAGCTTATAAGGTGGTGTCTAGAAAAGAGACCTCTGATCTGCATCCTGAAACTACAAAGTCCAAGAAAGAGATGCTGTCAGAAAGCTCTTTAATGAAAATGTCTAGATTACTTTTTAACCCTTCCCCTACAAAAAAAATGTCATCAATATAATGCCTATAAAGGCAAACACTGTTGAAGCCAGGAAGATGAATTAGAGTCTCCAACTCCCATGTGCTTAACACTAGGTTAGCGAATGCTAGGGCCATTAGAAATGCATTGATATACATATATTTAGTAAAAACTATTAGCAAAATGTGGGGGGTTATGCCGCCCTCACCCTCCCTTATTTAATATTCTCACTCCAGGGTTGCACTGCAGTGGGGCAGGGTCTATATTCCATTTTCGACCAAATTAACTTCAACCAAGTAATCTTTCAGTCAAATGAGCTTTCAGTGATGTGAGCTGCCTGGAATCATTTTTGACCAAGTGTAATTTCACCAAGTGTATGGAATCCATGTATATATATATATATATATATATATATATATAATTGTCTTAGGTAAGATCAACTGTCAAAAGGATGAATCACAAAAGAGAAATCATTTTATAGTGAATGTCGAATGATCAAAAACGGCATTAAAACTAATGTTTTTGCAAGGGGAGGCAAGTCCTGTTGCACCCTCTGCACCTCCTGCTAATTATATATACCGACTGTACCATTTAACGACAGTGGGGTAAGTGCAAATCCACTTACTGCACTGCACCACAATCTCATACAAAAAGTTGCTGGCAAAACTGACATTGAAAAGAACATTTTTTTGTAAGAGGATTGTCACTAAAAAGCATTTGCTCATATGACTTGTTGCTCTTATGGATACTATATATATATATATATATATATATATATATATATATATATATATATATATATATATATATATATATATATATATATATATATATATATATATATATATATATATATATGTGTGTGTGTGTATGTGTGTGTGTTTGTGTGCATAATGACTGCACTGACAAACACAGATATATAAAGCTCTATTTCAATATGTTATCATCAAGAAAAATTGATGGTTGCTACTTTGACTTGTGCATGTTGACACTTCCATTATTCACGCAAATATATGTCTTGATACTCCACCTATTAAAGAAGGATAGCAAACACTTTTGCAAACATTTGGAAATACAATTTTTGGAAAACAAACCACTGAAAATTTCACAGAGAAGCAGCCTCAGTGCAGCACAGCACACAACCCACGTTTATTAATATTATGAGCGCTTTTGTTTGGAACAATACCAAACTTCTTCAAAAAAACATATGTAACACAAAACATTCAACTGTAATACCTTAAACAGTTGAATGTTTTGTGTTACATGTGTTTTCCAGAAGAAGTATGGTATTATACCAAATGAAAGTGCTCATAATATTAATAAACGTGGGTTGTGTGCCATGCTGGACTGAGGCTGCTTCTCTGTGGACTTTTGCAAACACTCTCCTTTTCCAATAGGTAAATTAAAAACTAAATAAATAAATAACTAAAAGTCACCCAAAATACTTAATCTGCATAATGTATATACTATTAGGAAAAGGGTATTTCATATAATAATGTATAGGTTTGGGGTTAGGGGCAAGGTTATAGTTAGGATTAGCACGCATGTGTAAGGATGAGCGGTGATATTTTCCTGTATGCCTATAAATGGATCATTGATTGGATAAAAGGGATATTTCTTTTTCTGATAACAAATGCCTCATATTTTTATACATGTAACACCGATGGTAGTTTACAATTTACTATGGTTATACTTCAATTGCTGTACAACAAACTACTCTTACTTCTGGAAAATGTAGAACTGATTCCAATAATATTATATAGAAAGTCATGTCACACCCATAGAATTGACCTAGAATAACCCATCAGCACTGCAACAGCAATCAAATGCCTTCTTTTTGTACAATAATCCAGATGACTCAGAAGTTGATATTTGCCTTTGACTGCAGAAGGCTGTGGGATCTATTCCTACACCAAACACTTGGATTTATATTCTAATACTGGCAGATTAGTGTAGCATAAGGGACTACCCATCTGTGGTTTTGTCCTTTGCATCAAATTTAGAGATCACTGTAGTCCATCTTGGCATTTCAGATTTGTATTAATTCCATGATACTTTGGTAGATTCCCCTTCTGCCCCTGTCTAATTTTCTCATATCAGAATAAGAATCACATTGTCACTTTTATAGTAGCACCATAGTCAGAGGGATATATTCATTACAATAAATAAATAAATAACCTGTTAGATATACAAATGTAATGGGAGAAAAAAGTGTACTACGTGCAACTGCAACACACATTCTTTCCAGATTAATGTTCATCAAGATACCTGACTATATCATATTTAGTGCTGTTTTGCAGTTACAAAATGGTGTTATTTTACATTTAGACAATGGGCCGGATTCACGAAGGCTTGCACTGAGTCTAAGAGTAGTGTAAGACTCCATGCAGCCTTCGTGATCCAGGAACAGCCCAAAGTCCGTGTAAGAGACAAGCTAAAACGGCTCTTACACGGAATGGGCGTGGATAAGCTAATCACCTCACTTGCAGCCGAATAGCATGCAAATGAGGATGATTAGCGATCCAGGAAGCCCAGAACAGCCCGTGTAAGAGCCGTTTTAGCTGCAGAAATGTACTCAGTTGACAACTGAGTACGTTTCTGCAAAAACTGTAATGGAGCCATGTCAGCTCCAAATAAAGGGTGCATATGTGTCAGGCAGGATGCCAATGGCCAAATATGTGGCCATTGGCAAAGTAACCTGATGCAAATATATTAAAAATATAATTTTTTTTCGGCGATTGCCGATGTTTAAACCCAGCGCAGCCCCACGCAAATGGGCTGCGCTGTATAACACATAAAAACGAAGGTTTTAAACCTACAAATGTAAGTTTTGTGCAATACATGGAATGTCAATGCAGGGACCAGCAGACCAAAACCAACATGGCCACCGTGTAGTGGTTGCTAAGGGGGGAAGCTGAGTCTAAGACAAGTAACTAAGCATTAGTAGGCAATCTGATGCAAATGAGTGTAAGGATACTGAATTCCACTGTCACATAGCAAATGAGCACAGTCTGAGTAGTGTAAGAGTTACAGAAGGGGGAGGAACAGAGTAGGAGATAGGTGACATCACAGGGGGGAATGGTAGAAAGAAATGCAGTTCATTGGAGGTCAGAGTTACATGACAGATGTCAAATAGATATCATGGAAAGAGGTGTTCCACTAACTAAGCATGAGAAAGTCAAGAAATGGAAAGTGTACACTGTTGCCTACACCAAAGTTTCTTGCTGGATGTGTATGTGCATGTGTGCACGCCATGAAGAGCGAGTAAGGCAGTCTGCGCACGTGTAAGACAGACTGAGCATGTGGGAGCGTGTTGGGAGATGTTTAACACTGTTTGTGCTGGTGTGCACGTGTTTTAATCCAAATAAGCAGATTTTGAACCGTGTAAGTATGTGTGTGTGCGTGTAAGCCACTGTGAGCATGTTTCTGCTGGTTTACACACGGCTCCACCCTGAGGAAACAGAAAGGAAAAATGAAGCAACAGATTTAGTAGGAAGCTAGCAGGGGATACTGCTGGAGCTAGCAGGTGAAAACAATTAGATGCAGGCAATTACACAGGCAGAATAGTAGCCCAGCCCAGCACTTAAAACTCTGCAAACAGCAGTGCAGGATGTTTCTCTCAAGAGACACTGAAAGACAGGAGTTAAGTTATCAGAAGTGAAAACTGAAAAAGCTGAACTCAGAGCAGAAATGTTAGGGGCTGCCATAGCTGTCATAATGAGACATAGGTGACTTGCTGAGGGTGGTGACAATGCAGATGGTGCCAGACAACCCACAGTGAGGAGACGGAGAAGAGTGTACAGGCCCAGGGTCACCTACCATGGGTTACATGAGCTGGAGATAGTAGAGCGCTATAGAGTGGACAGAGACCTCCTGCAGCAAATAGTGGAGCTGTGCAGGCCACGCCTCACACACAGAACCAACAGAGGGGAACCCATCCCAGTGGAAACCAAGGTATGTGTTGGCCTAAGAATACTAGCAACAGGTACCTTCCAGAGACCAACTGGTGATATGATGGGGATATCACAGGCATCAGCCTCCAGGGTACTGCACCAGTTCCTGGATGCCATGTCAGCACAAGTCGGTGATCATGTATATTTCCCCAATTCCCGTGAGGTATTGGCCAGCAATATGCGTCTCTTCCAGCAAATGACAGAATACCCTGAGGTAGTGGGTGCAATAGACTGCACGCACATATGCATCAAAGCACCAGCCGGTGAGTGAGGTAGGGCATACATCAACCACAAGGGCTTCCCCTCCATCAACTGCCAGGTCGTGTGTGATGCCCAGGGCATAATAATGAATGTGTGTGCTGGCTGTCCTGGGAGCTACCATGATTCCCACATCTGGCATTTGACGCAGCTGTACCAGACATTTGCCAATGGGGACATCCCGCATGGACACCTAGTGGGGGATGCAGGTTATGCACTGGAGCCGTGGCTGATGACACCCATCAGAAACGCACACACACACCTGAACAGGAACGCCATAATGAGGCACACACACAAATATGTAATGTAATAGAGCGTGTGTTTGGACTGCTCAATTCACGGTTCCGGTGTCTGGACACATCTGGTGGAGCCTTGCAGTACACACCAACTACATGTACCCAAATTGTCATGGTATGTGCTATGCTACATAATATGATCTTGCAAAAACAGCTGCAGCAGGACCAGCATAGGGCCAGGCCAAACAGCCCCCCACTATTGCCAAGGCCATCACAGGCAGAGCGTGACTCGGAGGAGGAACAACCTGAGCCTGCCCCAGTAGGCAGAAGGAGGTGTGCCCAGTATGCCCTGGCCTTGGCAAAGAGGCAACGCATAGCACATACACTGGCTCAGTAGGAACCCTGGGAATGATACCTCTCTCTGACTCACTCATATAGTAACAGGGATGCCTAACATGACACAAGCTGCTCTAAAACATGTACAGGGAAGTGTAATATGCGCATCCAACAGAGGCAGCCCTGCAGCACCACCTGAGGCATGAATGCTATGTGTTAAGTAATGTAACACCATGCACTATATGCACACCTGAGGACCCTGATTAACATCCTACCCTCACCAAGCATCATGCCACAACATGACAATGAGATGATCAAGTGCAATAATTGACGGAAGTATCGCAGTTAGTCAAAGGGGATCCAATGTGTGCCAGTCTGGGATGACATGCTGAGCATGACATGATGCACCACCTGCTAGGACTGGCGTGCACCTATCAGTGCAGACCGTATGGATACTGGCAAAGGCTGTTGTTACCCACAGTGTGCCCTGAATAGGTAAGGCTCAAAACACAAACCTATCTCCATAGGTATCAGAAGGGATAAGAATAAGATAAGGGATAAGTCGAAACAGCAAGATGCATGCAGTCTAAACTCACCCAGTATGGAGAATGGTGATATCTGTGCTGTAACAGAAAACTGAGCCAAGGATCACAACAGCACCCTAACACTACCAGGTTACACCTCATACTGTGCTGTACAGCCTCAAAACATGGAACAAGCTACAAAAGGAGGGTGACTAGCAAGAATTGTCAAGGATAACCACACCCCCATGTTGGTACCACAACAAAAAGCAGCATGGACTAGCCATGGTCAAGTAACAGTGGCTAAAACTGCCCCCCAGTTTATAGCCTGCTACAGACTACTGTCCCAACACCAGGAACTGCACCTTGCCTATGCTGGAATACATGAATATATCAAGTCCTCCTAACCACATTATATTGGGTGACTGAAAATACCCAGAAATAGACTGGGAGCATTATACTAGCTCCAACAGTGTAGGACAAAAGTTCATAGAATCCATAAACCAAAAGGCCCAGGAACAACGTACCACTCCCACAAGAGGGGTAAGCATACTGGATGTGATAATCAGCAACATGGGTACTGGATGGCAAGATGAAAAGTGTATTGCTCACTGGTAAAACCAGACCATAGAGTAATCACACTGGATATACAAATCCTGACCACAGTCCCTGGCCAGAAAACCACAGTGGAAAACATATGTTAAGCAATATTTGCACTCCTCCAAACTGATGTGGAATCCATTAAAGGTCCTGTGCAGGTGCAAAATATGGGCCACACCTCAGAACCTGTAATACAGCCATTCCATGAACACTGCCAGGAATGCTTGGATTATGCAATCCTAAATTAAAACAAGACACAATGCTATACACGCAGGAATCTGGCATGGTGGACACCAGCCATAACCAAACCATGCAAGAGAATGAGGAAGCTACTACATGATAGAGCAAACATAAACAATGAAGTAATCACTGATCAGTAGTATGGCAATAAAATCTGTCCACACATACAATCCACTAAGGCCAGCCACAACAAGTTGAATCTGTGAATCCTGAGGCAATGTTACACCTGCCCCAAATACACAGACAACCCCCAACTCCACCCAAGAAATACAAATATATGTGAGAGATGCAACCAGCTATCCAAACTGAAGTCTGAGCTCCCTCAACTCAGTACTCCCAAAACTAGTCAGGAGGAGAAGGTAACCACACACACCACAAACACAGTCCCACATAGACCTATCACAACTGCAAACCAAACACATAAACACAGAAAAACATTCCCGGAGGCACAAATTACAAACACAGCACACCAACAGAGGCCTCTAAAGCAGACACCCAATAAAACAACCTTCAAACATAGCACATGCAACACATAGCACACAAAGCAGGTGTGCCAAACAGTCACAGGCCAGAAGGAGAAAGGAGAAACAACATGCCTGATACAGTTGTAATAGGTGACTCCATAGTCAGATACACTGCTGTCCCACACACCAGACTGAACAAGGGAAAGGGTACAGTAAGCTGCCTGTAGGCTGCCACAATACGCCACATAACAGAAGTATGCAGGTCACTCCAAAGAAAGTAGAAATATGATGCAGTCATAGTCCATGCTGGTGTGAATGACCTGAGATGTACCTCCCTAGGCTACATGAAAAGAGACATAGATGAGATCTCTGATTATGTAGTCCAGGCCGGTATGACACTCACCGTTTACAGCATCCTACCCTTACCAAGAATAATGCCACAGTACAAACACGGAATGATCAGTCATAGCAAGTGGCACACTTACTGGTGTCATTCCAAGGGGATCCAATGTCTGTCTGCTTGGGATGTCATGCTTGACAAGCCACACAGCTGTTCTTGGGATGGCTTGCACCTGTTACCCCTGGGCATCTGAATATTGGATAAGGCCTTTGCCACCTCCATACAGCCTTTTGTAGGCAAGGCTGAAAAGACTGGCCCACCACCCTAGAAAACATAAGTGGAAAGAAACATAAGGGTAATGCTGACCAATGCCAGATGTGTAAACCCCAATATGCATGCTCCCAAGGCCATCCCCAGTATGGAGAATATTGATGTCTGTGCAGTGACAGAAACCAGCTGCAAGCCTCCTGACAGCACACCAGCACTACCAGGTTATACCACGTATCATGTGTCATGGCCCCAAAACCTGTAACAAAACATAAAAGGAGGGTGAGTATCCATATTCACCACAGACACCCATACGTCCAGGTAACTGACAATGCACAAGGCATTGGAGTCCACCCATGTGCAACTAACTGTAGGCAAGACTGCTGTAAAGTCTGTAGCATGCTACAGACCACACTCTCACACACAGGAACCCCACCCAGCCATCCTGAAGACACTGCACAGTATGAATGTCCCACCAAATACCAAACAAGGTACCACAAATTACCACATAGGTGGTAAACCATTATGTATGGAAGGAGTACCAGGGACCTAGAGACACAAGTGGACAGTAACCTGTTATGTGACACCCACATTGCCAATGTGGCTAAAAAGACTGTCTACATTTGACACCGTATCAGGAAAGGATTCACATCTACGTCAACAGAAGTCATTGTGCCCCTATACTGTTCTCTAATCACACCCATAATCTAGTACAATGCCTCATATGGGATGTACCTTACCTGACACCTGCAGCAGTTAGAAAGACCTCAAAGGTACCTCACCAAGAGGATAAAGGGTCTCAAATATATGTCATATGCTGCCTGGCTGTAGACACTCCAGCTGAATGCAGTCACATACTGCCTACACAGAGGCATTGCATGCCTGTTGTAGAAGGCCATGCCCAACACAGGAGTAATGGACATGCTCCACCCCAGAAAACCCAAATCCATCGGAGCTGTGACAGTGAGAGATGTCAACCTCAACAAATAATGAAATAGGATGTGCTGGTGGGACAGATACATAATCCAGAGGCTCCCCACACCCTGGACCAGAATCCCACTCCATGTTAGGCAGAGCCCCTCACTGACACTCTTCAACAGGAATCTTGCCAAGTGGATGGATGATTGTAGAGTTACACTGGGGGTCTTCACTGTGTCATGTCCAGACAGAGGCACAGCAAAGCAAATCATAAATGGCCATAATATTCACATAGCAAGTGGTGGCAAAAGCCACACACACTCTGGCTAGGCTAACAAATGCCCTAGGGTGGATAGCCTAGTATGAACCTATGAACCTATGAAGTAACAAATTGTACAGGACACTAAGGATAATCCCAAGGCTTTCACAACTGATGGTAGGAACCATGTTGGGAATTCACAGATATGCTCTGAGTCACACAAATATCACAAACACACACACATATTGCCAACATACATCCTGACAGGTGCAGTGCAACCCCCCCCCCCCGAATGCAGAATATCTACCCCAGCAGACTGCTGGCACCCTGACATTGCAGATGCTGAGGTAACAGCCAACATCTACAAAGCAAAACACACAGCAGCAATGGTATGAGATGGTGTCCTGGGCTTAGTGCAACATGGACTCCAAGATGAATGGAATGCCAAACCGCACTACTGCTCAATGTCAGCCTTACCACATAAAATGTACCCAAAGAGCAGTGTACAACAACAGTGGTCCTTCTCAACAAAGGTGTTGCCTGAATGGATACTGAAAACTACTACCCCAGAATCCTGAGAAGCTCGGTCTGCACAGTTATGGAAAGGATCAGCATGTACCACAGACATAAAGATATTGGGGACCTACTGACACCAGACCCTACCCAGTGTGGCTTTCTTAAGTGCAGATCCTGCCCCTAAACATGTTTGACTCAATTGAAACAGTCATTAAGGTCAGTGATGAGGGCAATGTGGTCCACACAGCGTAGCTGGACCTTGCAAAGGCTTCTATACAATACCCTACGTGTTCATTATAGATAAGCTCACCAGCTTAAATATAAACCCCTATGTCAGTAGAGGGGTTGCAAACCAGACCAAGGACAGAACAGACATGGTCAGACATGCTGCAGCCATGTCAGACTACAAACCAGATATAACTGGCATCCCACAAGGCTTGGTCCTGGGATCTTCCTCATCTGGTATATATGTCCCATAGGTATAGGCAAACATGGAAGGACTGTGTCCAAACATGTTTGCAGAGGACTACAAACTGCTCACCACATATGATCCACCAGCTGACACAAGCATCCCACAAAAGGGCCACATAGAAACAGACAACTGGTGCCATAGCCATGTCAGCAAGCTAATTGCAGAAATGTGTATAGTCAACCCCCGTAGATATACAGTAAGTGCCCACCAATTACCACATAGGTGTCAACCCATTATGTAGTTAACATGTAATGAGGTATCTGGGGACACAAGGTGATAGATACCCTGCATTGGACAAACATGTGCTGTAGTGTTTACAGAAACATACCATATAGCCACCTAATCATGAAGGTTGTCAGATCTAGATAAGGGGAGGTCATTGTGGCTCTGCAGTCATCCTTCATCAGCGGTACAATTGACTACAATAGCCTCTGTAGGATGTACCTCAGCAGACATCTCCATCAACCGTAAAGTCCCCAACAGTACCTCACCAGGAGTATCAAAGAGCTTGCACAGATGCCATGTGTTGCCTGTGTTGCTGGTATCAATAAACATGCTGCACCTTGTACAATCTGAATGGCAGTGAGTTATGCACATGAGAGACCTGAACCCCAGCACTGACTTACATAGGACAAGCTGTACTGCATGATCCATAACACATAAGCCACCCCCACCCATGAGTGAACCCCCAATACAGGCTACCCATAGAGTCACTCATCAATCTTCCTCAATAGGAATCTTGATGAGTGGATGGGAGATGGTAGCTTTATCCTGGGTATCACTGTCATGTCACAGGTAGACAGAGGCACGGTATACTAACCATGACATATGTCATGGCAAACTCCACTTACAATGTGTGTTGAAGGACAAACACACTCTCCAACTAGCATTAGACATGGACTAGGGCACATCGCTAGTGTTTGCAAATATACACCTATGTTGTGGAATACACTACCAATGTTGGACAAGCCTGGTTTAAGTAGTTCATATCTGAACAGAATGCAACATGGTCAGATGTACACAACTGGCCCCTAACCAGGCTGTTGTGCTCACTATTGAAATGTAAAGCAGTGATAGCACTAAAGCCCATGATACTGTCCACCACAGTCAAAGTACTACCAGTACACTATACAGTACTACAGTGTTAGGTCAGTGTGAAATGATGTTGACAACTGTATGCAAAGTATCCCATGCAAACACTGCAGGCACAGTATAATCCTGTTGTGTTCACACACAAAGCAGTTGTACAGTAACTACACAACATGACACACAACACACAACCATAAACGGGTGATATTTGTTGAAGTTCACACTCATCCACAAATGTGGTGGGCTGCAGAGTTCAACATATGGAATGCTCACACTGGGCATGCTCACACACTTTGATAAATGAGACATATGTCAGACAACATGCCATGGGAAGGCTGAACTGGGCATGCTCACACACTTAAGCCAAATCTCAGTTTAGCAGTTGGACACACATATCTGGTATTTTTATGTGTTATTCCAGGAACCAACCACATTACAGCAGTCTGCCCAGTGCACACAGTTAAATGACTACAGAGACATACGTGATATAGTGGATCCCTCCCATATGCAAACATCTTCTACAGATGCACAAGTTGTTCATACAAACAGGGAATGCTATGGCAATAAAGATGTGCAAACAGTCTACCAGCAACAAATAATGTGCATTTGACAATTAAACATATGGGTTTAGAGGTCAATACTAGGCTGTTTTCCCTAGGGAATGACAGCTAAGCCAGAGTGTGCATGGTGTCTGCCTCCCCACAGGATGCACATTCCCCTTTCTAAACACCGATGATGTCAGCACCCTATAAGTACAGCAGGAGAAACGAAACTTCCCAGTAATGCGAGTAGCGCACTCCGCTAATGCGTCCATCACAAGTGTCATAACATAGTTAAGTAGGGGTTTGAATCCTGCAAATGCTCAGTGTGTGTGTGTGTGTTTGTCTGAGGGGGGTTAGTGTGTGTGAGAGAAATGTCCCTTTTGGCAACTAGGAGAACAGACTACAGGATGCACATTCCCCTTTCTAAACACTGATGATGTCAGCACTCTATAAGTATAGCAGGAGAAGGGAAACCTCCCAATAATGTGAATAGCATGCTCTGCTAATGCGTCTGTCTCAACTGTCATAACATAGTTAGATAGGGGCTTGAATCCTGCAAGTGTGTGTGTGTTTGGCTGAGGGGGGCCTTGCCTAACATAGGCACTATGGGGGTAGCAAGAGCCTTTGCCAATATCTGAAAGCCCAGGGGTGACAGGTGCAGGCCATCCCTAGCAAAGCAGGTAGTTCAACAGAAGATGAATATGTGAAGGTGTAGTGCCTGTGGTTAGTTAGCAGTAGCATATATGACTGCTCACATGGACACATGCCAGGTAAGTCATATGCACTGTGTTACAGGCAATGTACATGTGAACAGGACAAACAGTGACATCCTGTCAAGTGGACATGGACATACATATAGTAAGCTATGCAGATGGCACTAGGAGTCCACAGAAGCTCTATAACTATGCATTGCAGGTGTGATCAGTATTCCAGGGTAATTGCAAGCAAACATGCATGCAAACAAAGCTACAGTAAACAGGGCTGCATGTAGTCCATTGTACAACAAACAAGCTGTACCAGTTCCAGTAGGTAACACTGCAAATATGCAGGCACTATGCACATGTACATGGACATACACAGATCAGATGGCTAGGGTCCAGTCTAAGTGCACACAAGTGTACAGACCATGTACTGTCAGGATGTACAATAACTGGATGGAAACCCATGTGCTCATACCTGCAGTAATACACATGTCAAATAACAGACACTGAGCCTTCACTCAGTGGTTCCATACTTAGTAGGATGTATGCTACCTGGCCTGCCACCACAGTATCCCTGACATATATGGGGACTCTCCCTCCTGTGACAGTTAGTTATGTGTGTTGGGGCTGTCTAGCATGGTATGAGATGTGAGCATGCAGTGCTAGGGTGCTCCTGTGTGTCCTGTACCAGTCGTGTAGTACTGCACACATATCAACATCCTGAAACATCTGCATTGCAGAGTCCAGTGTGGGTAACATGCCACTTGCAATTTACATGTCCATCATTGTGTATTACTGCATTCATTACCTTATCCCCTGGGCTACCAATGTATGTAGCCTTCTGTTGACATCATTACCACCAGTATGCCAACATGTGCAGATGATACACTATGGTACTTTCTCTGGGTGTAGACAACAGGACATGACAATCACACACTTACTGCATCAGGCATGCTGTGATATACCCACAATTAATTCAGCACACAGTACTGTTAACAACATGATACTATTACTACACATCTATGTGGTCACCCTGTGCATCAGCAACATGTTAACCTGTACCTGCACAGTTGTTACAGATTGCAGTAGGTGGCACAGTTTCATCATATGCACAGGGTGTGAACTTGTTATGCCTGAGTCAGCCACTGATACCACCAATTGACATGTATGTGTATGTGTGTTGGTGAGGGACAGCAGTAGAAGGTGGGGCAATGTTGATGCAGTGTGTGCGTGTATGCGGTAGCCCTAGGTGTTGTCAATTCGCATGTGTGTATGGATACACACAGTTCCACCTCATGGCTGCCATATACTGGTGTTTGTGGACAGCCACAGACTGTACCTGCCAGGTCATACAGATCAGTGTCTCTGGCCACGGACACGGTACCTGTGCCTTGCAGGGGTGCTACGGACCATATCCGGTACCAACCCAGACTGGGTGCTGTCATCAGAAGCAGGTGTTCATTGACTGGACACAGATCCCTGTCGGGCCTGGCCAGAGCCACGTGCACGTGGTCTCCTGGGGCGGTCTGATGACAGCACAGACCCAGCATTGCTGGGGCTGCTGCTGGCACTACGGGGGCAGCCGTGGCAATGCTGTCATCTGCGACGACTGCCAGCTGCTGCTGTTGCTGGCATACGGCCACGTCGACGCCTCAACCGCCCACCATCGCCCTGGCTCATGGACATGTAGTTGTGGAACCGGTCTAATATGTCCCCACAACGTCTGTCTATGACATCGGTGAAATCACGGATGGCAGCCGCAATGTCACGCATACTGTCAGTCATGGCTGTGCGGCATGCTGTCAGCTCCCTCAGACCCTGTCTGATGTACTGTTCCATACGTGACTGTGCCTGCATGACAGCGCGAAACATAGCTGAGGTTGTAAGACCTCTGTGGGCACATCTGACAGGGTCAGTATGCCCACGGATGCTCCCACGAGAACCCCTGGGCATCTGTCTGTGTGGTACCATCTCTGGGCCATGCCCATGGCTGCTGTGTGGGGAGGCATGTGCCACAGATACCACATGACCCTAGTCAATGCCCACTGTATGCTGTTCATCACCTAGGGACATTGGTGACAAAGGGTGTATTGGCAGGATAACTGTGCGCATTGATGGGGTCGACAGCTGTGTACTGTCAATCGGCTGACCAATGGTGGACCCTGGCATACTTTCCTGTGCCATTACACAGATGTCATCATTATCAGTACCCACGGCACCTGATTCAGGTTCCCTGCTACATGACACCAGAGCAGCAACAGAACCTGTGGGAGGGAAACAGGAAACACAGTTTACAATGTCTACACATTACCAGTGATGCACACATGCACACATGCACACATGCACACGTGCACACATGCACACATGCACAGGTGCACACATGCACACATGCACAGGTGCACACATGCACAGGTGCACAGGTACACACCTGCACACATGCACACATGCACAGGTGCACACATGCACACATGCACACATGCACACACGCACACAGGTGCACACATGCACACATGCCCACATGCACACATGCGCACATGCGCACAGGTGCACACATGCACACATGCACACATGCACACAGTTTCACACAATTGTACAGTACTCAGTATGCATGATATCAACACACAGACACAGACACATGCATACAAAGAGCACTACTAAGTGAGCCAAATAGTACTATTACTATCAACACTATTACAGGAATTGTTAATACACACTCACCAGCATGGATAGGCTGCATTGCTGTTATACCAGAGGGCCCTGCAGATGGGAAGAAACTAATGTCAGTGGGCACAACTGTGCCATTGTTACTGAGTATGATACAGGTCAGTAGTACAACAGTCACCTTTCACAGGTCAGCTGCTAATATTGAGGATATCACACTTGCACATTAAATACTATGGTGACAGCTGCAAACCAAGGACATACCTCACACATGCATTAACTACCAGTGTACACAACAGTCAACTATACATATGGCATATTACCTGCAAGTTCACTGTCTTGCTGCTGCGTGGCTACAGCCTCCATCATAATGCATGTCTGCTGCTGTTGTTGTTGCTGGTGGATTGGAGCCACTACACTCATGAGTAGTCCCTCCAGTCTGGTGAGTGGGGGATGTGTAGCCACCCCACCACCTGTGGTGACCTGTTGCCTGTGGATATCCGACGCATGCTGACGGACATGTCTGATTAAATCACTGCAGTGATGTCGTACCTGCTCATATGTCCTATTATGCGTGCCTATGTCATTTACCCGACGGACAAGGTCTTGCCACAGTGCAGCCCTCTCCTGCTGATTCTGGCTTTTGCGGGAAAAGAGCATTGCATAATCCTGCACCAGGCTCTGGTGTATCTCCTCATCCTCAGCTGTGGAGTAGGTGGGATTCCGCGGGTGGGCCATGTACCTGAGAAAGAAAATAACCTGGTATCAGCAATATATGTCAGCAGAATTTGGCACACATACTACACATGCAACAACTATAGTGCATAACATTACAGATACAAACTTTACACTTTGTAACAGTGACATGGTATCCTTTCAGCCCACTGGGCCAGTGGCAGATACAACCCACAATGCTGACCCCTACACAATTGCTTTCTACAGACATCTCCAAAAATGCATGGATCATGCAATCCCATATATGACCAAGACACTCTCCACAAAGGGACAGCATCCTGTCTGGTGGACCCCAGCCATAGGCAGATTGTATTACAGAAGATGGAAGCAACTGCAAGACAGAGCATAATTCCATAAAGGGAGGGCATGTCTGAGCAGCACTAGTAAGGATCTATTTTCCATCATACAAAATCCATGGGCAACTTTGAGAGGGAAATCAAGAGGGACACAACAGATAACCAGAAGGCCTTCTTCAGTTATGTTAGCAACCTGGTCAGGATCCATCCTCTATGCCCATAGTTAGTACACAACAACAAATATTTCACTGACACCACAGATATCAACAACATTGTGGCAGACAGGTTCAGTGCAGGTGTCACCCCGCCCTCTCCCCCAAAATAAGACATAGTTATCCCAGCTGACTGTAACCTCCCTGTCATCACAGATGTCCAGGTGAGAGCCACCCTCAGGACAGCAGAATACACAACATGAATGGGACCTGATGGTATCACCAGTTGCATGCTACATAAACTCTGACAGGAGCTAAACACACATATAGAAGTGCTATGTAACATTAGCCTGACTACAGGATATGTACCTGTACACTGGCACAGCAGCAGTGGTTCCACTCCACGAAGGAGGCACCTCAACATACCAATACAATACAACACAATACATTACATCACAATACAATACTATACAATATGCTATTGCCCCTGGGACTACAGCAGCGTACTGTTCTGCTACCCTGACCATTGTGACACATGTGGTGTGATGGCACCTGCTGCTGTCACACAGTTACACAGGGTGACTCATATGGCATATTACCTATCTGACTAACATTCAGCAGGGGTATGTGTGACATGTACTCATGGGGAGTCTTGCTTCTTAACACTGTGTGGTTTATTGCAGGGTATGTCTTATCTGTGGGTAGGAACTCTTACCTCCACATGTGCACTCTATTGCAGTGGCACGGACGACACACAGCAGACATGTAGGTTGTGGATGGTGTGAGGTGTTACTATGGTTGTTGGACATCTGTCATGGGTGTGACTTACATATGTAAATCCGGGAGTGGTAACCTCTATGTGGGTAGCATATGTGTACTCTGTGGTGTTGTCAGTCACTGTGCATTGGTAATGTGTTTGAGTGCATTGTGACAGTGTTGTACATGTCACTGTGTCCTTCTCCATATCTGTAGCTGTCATGTGAGGTCCATACCATGGCATCCATTAAGTGGTGTGGAGGGGTACACCGACCTACATGTCCATAGCTGACACACCATGTCCGCTGACACATACCATGTGCAGGTATTCCAGGGATAGTGTGCCACTGTGAATATCAATGGGGCCACTATTGTACACATTTATGACCCTGTTCACCCCTGACACATGCAGTGGTGGGCAGCCAATCACATATCTGGTGGTTACTGGTGTAGGTGATCTGGAATGTGGTATGTGGTGTTCACTCCATGCCTTTGTCACCAGGCACCTGTTGCAATACATCTGTACACATGTGCCTCACTCAGAATTTATATGCATCTCTCTCTCTCTCTCTCTCTATATATATATATATATATATATATATATATATATATATATATATATAGATATATATATATATATATATATATATATATATATATATATATATATATATATATATATATATATATATATATATATATATGTCCGTATACATATACACATATATATATTGATGTACATATATTGCTGTAGATGTGGAGGGGGGGGACACAGAGGGGGGTGTGAGTGACAGAGGGGGTGGGACAGGCTGTGTTGCAGGTCGTCATATACAGTCATACCTGTAGATAGTCAGATCAGTCTGTCTATGTATATGTATCTACATATATCTATATCTGTATGTGTGCATTACATAGATATGTTTGTACAATATTCTAGCTACATCTGTCTATGTATTCCTACATCTCTCTCTCTATGTATGTATACATATATGCATATCATATATATATATATATATATATATATATATATATATATATATATATATATATATATATATACACATATACATATGTTGACATACATACGTATCCATATGTTAGACAGGTATATCAACATATTTGTCTACCATACTGTATACACACACTAACATACTGCTAAACATACATAACTGTGAAACCTACTTTGTACATGGCACTACAACCTACAATCAACCAACATTGATATATGCACATAGATGCTTTCACATACAAATGTATGTACAGCCTTCACTGATAGTTGCTGTATGTCCCCTGCCCTTTACACATCTTCATATACATATGGATACAGACCAATGACACATATGGAGGGTTCACAGTATGTAGACCTTTATAGTATTACTTTACATTACCTGTGTTTGTCACAGCTGCTTATGTTGCTGTCTGGTTCTCTGTCCTGCTGCTCCACTTCCCAGTTGTCAGCTTTCAGGTAGCTGTTGCTGAACAATTTGTTTGTGTCTGCTTAATTGCAGTTTTGTCTGTCTCTGTCTGTCTGTCTCTCTCTCTCTCTCTGTCTGTCTCTCACGTCCTTCTGAGGGTGCAATGAAAGTATTGCATGTGTGGACTGGGAGTACAGCATACTTTTGTAGGTATCTGCATATGCCCATGTGATGGCCTCTGCACCAATTGTTAGCCAGCATTTGCTAATTGCATGCAGCCAGTTGTGTACTGATTGCAGTTCTCACTGTGATTTCAGAACAGTGCTATAAAAAGGTATGTGAGATAGGCATAGCCCTTTCAGATTTTAAGGACAGGGTCCATGCTGTTATGCTGTGGACAATGTTCTGTGAGTGTAAAGGTTAGTATCTCTCTCATATTGCCAGGTGTGTTGTAGATTAACATTCCTCCATTCATTTCTCCAGTTTCCTGTACTAACTGGGTATGTACACTGACACCTACAACTACTACTACTGTTAATGTGTGTGTGTGTGTGTGTGTGCTTTCCTTTCACTTTTGCTTGCACTTTGTTGCTAAGGCTTCAATAGTTGCCCTTTACAGTCACTACTTGTATGCCTGCTAGGTGTCTTGACTGTAGTGTGCTGCTGTAGCTTTCCTATTTTCCATGTACATTCACACTTTGGAATGTTTGCTATATCTGCTAGGGTGTTAAGCATGCAGTGTGGTCTGGCCATGGTGTGAGCCTTGACATCTATTAGGGTATTTGAGTATGCTGCTGAGCAGGCCCCAGAGACTTTCAGGTACATCTGTTATGTGCCTCATGGAATGGTACATATCAGTGGGGTGCACCCATTAAAATGTCTGATATGCTGCAGTTGTGACTGTGGGGTAGCATGAGCATATGTATTACTACACTTTTTCTGCAATGCAAGTGATGAATACTTTCAGGACTCCATAGTTACCATTGCATGTGTTACACCTTTCTGCCTACTGTTTGTACATTTCACATGGGGTCTGTGGGGCATCCCTGTAAGTCATTCACTGTTGCTATGTCTAGGCTCTTAACTATTCAAATATGGTGGTGTCAGACCCATCATGTGTACAGATATTTGCAGGTTGTCCACATTTCTGCCTCATATTTTGGTCAATATCTCATGCACACCTTTTTCTGGCAAGTCACTCTGGGCTCAAGTCAGAATATGGTGACAAACATTCAAGTTTCAGACTGCATACCCTTCCAAACATCCCACAAAGTGCAGACCCTGTTACTCTCTGAACTGTCTGCGTTTGTTGTAACATTATTTGTAATGTGTCCCTGGTTTTGGGCCTTTGCTCCACATATTTTATTACTTGGTCCAGATGTGTTCCTGTAAGAGGTTGTGGGGTATGGGCAGTGCTTATCCGGCTGTGAGTATGTGTGTAGCTTGCAAGGTGCTATAGTGACATTATTACCTACTAGCTTCCAACTAGCATGGCTGTTTCTGTTCACACACTACTATTATGGAAATCCACTAGTTTTGATAGTAATTCTAAATGGCATGCTTTGTGTAATACACATCTATATTCCCTTTACATGCATTCCTACTATTACATGATATATTTATTTTAGCACAATGATTTTATATAAGAGTCATGGCTTAGTGGTAAGTCATGCAGACTACTGTTTCCAAGGTCCTGGGTTCGGGACTCACAGTGGGATTTTATTTTGCTTTTGAACTGAGTACAGGACCTGTCAATCAAAGTGACTAAGGCACTTTTAAGCAGTTGTAACCGGGTTAGCGCTGGTTTGTGCGGAGCTCACGCATGCGCACTGGCTGTTAGCTCTGTGCACACCCGCTTACAACCGCTTAAACGTGCTTACTCTTATGCACACCCGTGCTATTTTCTTTGAAAGAAAAGAAAATGGGGAGACAGGAAAGTTGTGAAAAAGGGGTCACAAAGAGGGTAAGACAGTAGGGAAACAAGCTTGGGATGTGCAGGAGGGATGTAGGTAAGGCCCATAGCTGCCCATTTCTTCATCAGCAACAGCTGTGCATATGTATGTAATTTGGTGTGACATTTGAAACCTTCCACCCCTGAAAGAGGTGTCAGGATAACAATAATACTTGTTGTACAGCCAATTGTAATTGATAGGTTCCATGTCCAGTAGACATGTGTGCGGAATGGGCAGCTATGTATGGGGCATAATCTTAATGTGGGTACAGAGTGCCTTTTTTTTTTTTTTTCAGGTGAGAGTGGTATGTCAGGTGAAGGAAGTCGGTACAGCTGGGGAGGTAGGTTGGGTAGGTAAACAGACAAGACAAACAAGACGCATACAGGGGCAGTGTACGACACATGTGGGGGGTAACACAATTGACGGGGATGGAGGTTTGGATATCCAGAGCCCATGAGCCCACAGATGGCAACAGTGGAACTGATATCCCCACCCATAGGCAGTTGCCACTGTTCATTCACTGCCCAGGATGGGGCTGTGCTGGGGGCTGTGTAGGCGGGGCAACAGGCATGCCCGTTAGTTGCACCACCCGTGCCTCGAGCTGGCATCGTGGCTCCAGAACAGAGTCCCGAATCTCCCTACGCACCACAGTCCGGACGCTATGGAGGGTGAGTGGTGGTTCTCCTCTGGCCACACTTGCAGAGGGGGGGTGAGCCCCATCCCCTGCAGCGCTTCCACCTGCAGGTGGCACAGGGCCACCGGAGGAGGGTCCGGACTCAGCACTAGTGCCAGATGCACTCGCCAGCTGAGGTGGGAGAGGTGGGTCCGCTGGAACCCGCCTTCCCTGTCGTACTATGTTTTGCATTATGTCATGACAGTTTGGGTTAGTGACATATAATACCATTCACAATTAGTTGTAACAGCATGCATTAGTATTCCCATTAACCAAACACCCAGATATTCACACCATTGAACAGCGTGCATAACACATGCATAATTTGAACAGAAATACACAGTCCAACAACATGCAGGATTAAATGATGGCAACAGGCCATCAGGTGTGGATGTATGAACAGGGCAGATGCATCAACAGACATGCAAATATATATGACCCAACAGGACAAACATCCAGGGGTGTTAATTGTGATTGCACATACCATTTTCACGTGGAATGGGTTATATGTGGTTATAGTGTGGGTTGAAGAAAGTAATATTAACACCTTCGAATAACAATGCATATGCTGTACATTTCTAATAGCTACAGGTATATACACACTACTGTTCTAACTACAGTTTCCTATATGATAACTATTTCAACTTGGTGATAGGACTGTTACTGCAACATCAATATACATTTTATGGTTCTTCATACACATTCATATCTAGCTTTGTTCAGCTACATCATCCTGCTACATTTGCTTTATATAGCTGTAGACAAGTGTGGATGTTTGGTATATCAGACAAACATCCTATCTGCATATTGCGGACTGAGAGCAACATATCCGGATTTTGGGATACACATTCCAGATGCAGCAACACTTTGAACAGATTTTGCTGTTTGGTTTTGAATCTCACATGCATTTCATTCTGTCTTGACTGCAGTATACTTTATTCAGGGGTTATTACTACTGTATTGCTGGATTTATGACACTTTCTCACACTCTCTCACTTGCTTTCATTTTACTATTCAGGATGGTGCTTCTAGGCTTTATTGACATGTTTTACCAGTAGTTATTACAATCCTTTCCAGCAGTCTCACTTCTGTCATGTTTCAGTATTTCCACAGGGATATATTTCACACATGTGATTTCATCATCTTCTGCAGCTATACTTTTCAGCCTGCTGCAGGTTGTGTACTATTTTCTTACAGGCAGGGCATTTTTATTTCAGAATATATGTTGGACAGTTTCATGTTTAGGTTAAACTTACAGGCTGAAACACACTTTTGTAATCAAGCAATACTTGCATACACTTTCACACTGTTACTTGCAGATTCTATTCCTTACTGACTACACTGCACTCTTTTGCTGACTGTCATACTTTTATATTTCTTTACAGTTACTGGTAGTGGATTACTGACCTGCCTGGTGGCGCAACCGCACCAGCCTAACGCCATAGGCTCTGCAGTTCGCAGAACGGACACCTGCAGCTGTAATATAAATGAAGTAATATTGGAATACACATCTCCATAATATCAGCTAGTTTAATTTCTTACATACATAATTAAATGTTACTTACTCAGTAGTGGGGCGTTGGGTGTTTGCCGGGCCTCCTGGATCCAAAGGTTCAGTTGGTCCTGCTTGTATCTCTTCAGGTCCGCATGGTGGTGACAGACCTGTTCACCAGTCCTTGGAATCCCTGTGGCACTGGTGAGATCATGAGCCAACCGGTCCCACGCCTCAGCCCTGTATGCTCCCCAGAGGACCTGGCCCTGTATTATTTGGGCCTCATGATGATGGACTAGGAGCCAGACCATGTACCTGGACTCTTTAACACCCCACCTCTGTGCTCGAAAGCGACTACCCTCTCCTACTCATGTCATTCTGCCTGCAGGTCAGTTCTACAATCATTTATGCTGTGTATTCCTGCCTATGGGGCTTATATAGTCCATTTTTCCCGCACATATCTGTGATTGGCCATTTTGGAATTGTATCAACTTCAGTAAACCTGCACTGTCATGCTCTAGTTTGTATTCATTCCTATATATTAGCTATTATTGCATTTACAGGTACTGCTGTCATGGCTTAGTGGTTCTGTACCTTGACTATGGTGTATAGTATCCTGGGTTTGAACCTGGCCACTGCTTTTTATTTTTCATGACTTTCTAGACATGCTGAGGGGTGTGTCTGTGTAAAGGCAGTTTTGATAGAGCTTGCTCAACGTTGCCCGTCGGTTAGCTTGTTTGCACGATGCGCAGCTCCACGCAAACAGGGTACGCTGGTTTAAGCCTCATTTGGCTATCGGCATGCATATTACACTCAGCTCAGTTAGGGGCACATAGATTTAGCATGTTAAACCACTGCTCAGCTACGGGCACTCATTTTGCGCCAGTTAAACCACTGCTCGTCTACGGGCACATGCACTCACTCTGTTAAACTGTAGCTCAGCTATGAGCACATCTGGCATTTTTTCTTCTTTTGTTACCTCTCATATCTTCAATATAAATGGGCTATTTCATTACATTTTACATATATTGGGGTTTTATGTGTACATATTTGTCAGGGACTTGTTTCCAGCTTATTTTGAAAAAAAAAAAATGGTGTTGTGGGGGCTCAAACCATGAATGCCTGCTCTTCAGCCAACATCTCTACCACTACACTATTGCTTCTTGGCTTATTTTGCATATTTAGTTCTTATATGCTTTCCCACTGACTGCTAACTGTAGCTGCGCTACGGCACGCAAACAAAGCGCATTCACGGTTAAACATCTTTACAATTTAAAAAAATTATATAACATGTTTATTTATATATATTTTATGTTCATAGTCTGTGGGGGCATGTGTTGTGTTGTGTTTATTCACATTTCCGTGGACTCTGTTATGGGTGTTTACTTTGGGCACTTTTACACTTCTGGGGGAGTGTCCGCTTGCAGAGCTCAGCCTACGGACACGCCCCCTACTGTCTTACATGGACCGTGTTAGACTTAGGTGTGATTCAGCATGCTCTCATGAATATGCAAAGCATGCTGACATCACTCCGTTTAACTGCAGCCTCCGTGTAAGAGTTATAACTCTTACACGGAGGCTTCGTGAATCCTGGGGAATGTGTATATGTGTGTGAGAAGGATTTACAACATCAATAAATAAAGTAAATAATAGATTAATAATTATTTGATTCTCCCTGTCATATTTACATAAAACACTGCTGGCAAATTTTGCTGCAAATATGTAATAAAAAATTGACCTTGATGTAAGAGTAGATTTCCATTGAAAATAACTACTTAGCATGAAAAATGACTTAGGAGGTGAATATGATTTTATGCAATTTTGCAGTTCCAAAATGCTGTGTCTATACCTAGTCTTAATGCAAAATAAATAAAATAAATGATTGAATAAATATACAATTCAGACTCACAGAAACAACCAAACCATAGAGGGACTATTATTTATTCTTTTTCGAATAAGACATTATGCCAGCCTTTATATGCAGCTTTTATTCATTTTTATTTATGTATTTTCCTGAGAGGGCATATCATAAACAATAATATAAGCATATCAGTACATTCTGAGATGTGGGTTGTATGGTAATAAAAGTTCCAAAATACTTAAAATATATATGGGAGTGTGCTTTTTTAACTTTGACAGTTTTACTGTTGCAGTCAATTCACAAGCAATGATACAACCCAATATTTTCTTTTAGCTTTTTCAAATAACTAGACACATCAAAAGAAATTCTCATTTGAAACATGTTGTATTTTCTACTAGCTTACACCTATCTGATAGGTTTGACACTGTATTCAAACTTTAAAAATATGTAAATTTAAAGGAATTGTTCACAATGTATTGTATTATAACCACAAAATTAATATTCTTGACTCAGGTATCTCTTCCACCTATAATATCCAAAGTGTTAAATCAACATATTTTTTTTCTCATCTTCTGACATCTGGTGATGAATGTTGCTTTTGTTTTATCTACTTAATCATTTCCTTACAGTGGTTCCTTTCCTTTCCTTTAATCCCCTTTCCTTTTATACCTTCTGTTGACTACTTTTTTACATCCTTTGCTTCTTCTATTTTATTTAAGCTAATCACACAGAGAGATGTGATTAGCACTTTTCCAGGCTAAGTAATATTGCAAAGGTTATATTAAAATTACAATTTTAATCAGAAGAATAGAGAGCTCTGCTTAAACACTCTTCAGCTGTTCTGTGCCCAAATGTGAAGTCACCATGTAGGTGTACTGTTAGGAGATCACAATACACTACTTGTTTGGTGTTAATGCTAACATACTAAAACCATATTATGATGTTTATTTAGATAAAACCAAACATTAACTTATTTTGGCTAAAACAAATGGTTGGATTTGATAATAGGTAACTATCCAAAGCATTCATAACACGTATAGATGTTATTTATTGATGGTAGATGCTAAAAAAGAGGTACAAAAGCTATAAGTATTTAAGACTTTTTTTTCTATTTTTCTTGTAGTGGCAACTCAGAACAGGTATACTATGGAAGTGAATTAGCATACATGACCTAAAATCCATAAATGGATATATTATATTTTTCTCTGATGGATACAAATTACAATCAAATGAGAATGACTCAACAACATGACAGAATCACCTAGAGTCAAATTTCACACCATTGGTGGCTAGCCCTGACATAGCAAGAAGTCTGTGATCCAAGTCTTTCTACCTTTATGATACTGTACACCCCAGCTGATGTTCAAAATCATTGGTTTATATAACTCTATCCCCTACTGGTACCATCTAGAGTCTAGGCTGCTAATCACAACTCCATTTTTGGATGAGTATGATGTGGATAGACTCAGTGTGTTTTTTGAGATATGGAATGAACCCCACAAGGACATGGAAAAAATTCAAACTTCATGCAGGTGTTAGCCAGAGGTCAGGATCAAACCTTGTACCTTGTCATGGGAGGTGAAACCTTAACTATTGCTTCAACTCCGATGGCCATTTTTTTTTATTTTAATCTGAAATGAGGCAGACGGTGGCAGTGGAAAATCTGCAAGCTTGCTGTGCATAATATGCAATATTTCAATTATCATTTGACATTTATTAATGAATTTCATCATTCATTTGTGAAGAATTTATATAAGCTGCCTATGAATAAAAGATATAAAGGGGATTTATTTCTGGAAACATTTCAAACTGGGCATTTCTCTAAGGTATAAATGTGATCAAATGAATTTTGTGCATGCACTCATTCAAACATACATTGACACCCTTTCACATTTTAGCCAAATTGTTGATGAGAAGCCAGATGAACGATCATTTAACTGTGATCGTATGATAGTCATGCTCTGCAGCTTTCCTCATACAATGTGTTCCCTTGCTGGAGTAACCACTGTCTCGCTGAGTAAATCTCCATTAGTCTATGATCAAGTGAAAGACATTATGAGCCTTGTAATATACTTGACCTTATTTCACGCACGCACACACACACACACACACACACACACACACACACACACACACACACACACACACACACACACACACACTGCACCTGAAAAGGCAAGTTACAAACTGTATAACTGTGATCAAATAAGTAACCATATAACTGTGACCAGTTAGGAATAGTGGTCACCTTCTCATGGGTATGACATCCCCTGCAGAATGACTTTGTGGCTGGAAAATGTTACAGTATTTGACTGGGACAAAGCAAAACTAATCCTACAGAGGGTAATAACTAACTAGTTGCACTTCTCACTGAGTTTAATTTTTAGTGTCACACCCAATCAAGTCCACAACTAATCACATGGGCTACATGACAGCATCACAGTCCAGCAGTGGTATGTTATTTGACCCTTTTGCACACTGTTGTGGGATTCCAAAGTTAATATATTTAGAGATGCAGAAGTGTGGGGTGCACAAGGGCCTGACTCTCTGCAAAAACACTGTTCAAATATTTTGTGTTTTTTCTTTGGATGATTACCGTTTGCAGTTGTAAAACAGTTTGGATGGGACATTTTTCTCTTTCTGAACTGTTTTATGTTCTGTTTTTTTAGTTAGATATTTAGGACTGCGGAACTTGAAAGGGATTTCCTTTATTAAAACTGTTATATTTTTATGTCTCAGTATGATTTTCATTGATTATTTATTTATTTATTTATTTATTTTACATTTGTTTACTGGGATAGTCCAACTGGATACATGTCCATTTTCAGCAGAGGCCCGGGGAGAAAAGCTCCACATAGACAAATTTACATAGATTACACAGACGTTAGGAAACAATTATAAAAACAAAGTAATTATATAGAATGGCTTAGTAGTGTTCCCTAGTAGGGACTCACAATTCTCATGGACAGACACAATTAAAAGTAAGAGACATCAGATTGGAAGCAGAGCTTGGTGACGTAGTTACATATTATGATAATTACAGATTATGCTTTCAGTTTATAACTTAATCAGGGTTGGTACATGGACATAGCCAATTCACTTTGAGATACTGTCTGAAGTTTTTTTGAAGAGACTTTTGGAGGATTGCAGGGTTATATAGTTTGGCAATGAATTCAAGGTTTTGCCAATAAAGTTGGCAAACAGGGATTCACCAGCAGAGTTATTAGCTTTGTGGGTTTGGACCAGTAGTTTAGCGGCTGACCGTAGGGATCTCAGGTTGTTATATGGCTTAATAGTATTTTTAAGTGAGGGGGTATTCTCAGGGTGGTACAAAAGTGTGTGCGCTATTAAGAGTTGATTGAATTGAATTAAGCTGGGCAGTTCAAGCCACTCTAGTTGTTTAAGGTTCTGGCAGTGGTGGGTTCTATAGGTGGAGCTAGTGGCGAATCTGGCAATATGATTGTAGCTATGGGACAGCTTACCTAGTTCAGATTTGTTGAGGTTTGAGAGTACAGGCAAGGCATATAAAAGAGTAGAGAGTAGGTGTGATTGGGCAATTGCAGTCCTAGCCAGTGAGGTTAAAAATGTCTTGTTTCTATACAGTGATCCAAGATTCTTATTGATAGTCTGTATGGTTTTGTTGACCTGTAGTCAAATTTGAGATTATTGTCTATGATACTCCTAGCAGCTTGGTGTGATGATCTCAGGAAATAGTGGTGCCATTGTTAGATGTGACAGAGAATAAAAGTGTGGTAGATCTACTAGTGGGGGAGAAGAGTAGAAGTTTAGTTTTATTGGGGTTCAGTAGTAGGCATTGGTTGGTGAGCCAGTTCTCGATAGTAAAAGTAATGTCTTTCGGCTTTTACCAGTTAAGGATCTCCACAGCGGACCTCCGGTCTGCTAATGATTGGCAATGAATTTTTACTGTGCTGAGTTACCAGCCCAATGCCCAACCTTCAAAGAAGGCACATCCATTCAAGCACGCACCTACCTGCATGTCTTTATGCATCACTGAACCATGGGGAGGACATGCAGACTCCACACAGAAGGCGCTCCAGACAAGAATCAAATGGGAGAACCTCTTGCTGTGAGGCGACAATGCTAACCACTGTACCCTTAAATGTATTTTTGGATAAAGTTCGCAGTTTAGATGGGGAGGTGGCTGAGCAGATTAGAGTGGAATCATCTGCATATTGAATGCAGGTAGCTTTAGGGATAGCAGTGTGAAAGTTGTTGATAAAAATAAAGAAGAGTAGTGGACCTAGTATGGACCCTTGAGGGACACCAAGTGTGAGAGGTAGCTGGCTGGAGAGTTTGCCTTGCCATAGTTCCGCCTGTTGTTTACCAGTCAGGTAGGACTGGAACCACTGGGGAGCGTGCTTGTTGAGGGAAATAGATTTTAGTGAAAGAATGAGAAGCTCATGGTTGACCATGTCAAAGGCTTTTGATAGGTCAAGAAAGAGGGTAGAGGTTAGCCTATTGTTATTCCTGTTTTGGTTTACGTCAGTAGTAAAGGAAAGGAGGGCTGAGGTGGTGCTGTGGTCTGGCCTGAAACCAAGCTGGGAATTGGATAGTAAGTTATTCTGTGTAAGGTATTGCATTAGTTGCTTGTGTACACAATACACATAAAGAATGGCAATGGGTCTATAGTTGGATATCTCTGTAGAGAAACCACTTTTATGGAGTGGAATGACGTGAAATATTTTCCAGAGGGAGGGATCTCGGAGTGATTACATCTTGATAACTAGGATGCAGTCCACTGAGACCTGAACATTGGTGTGTTCAGCGGTATAAAATACACTGATAAATCACACACACATGCATATGCATTTTTAATGCAATATTTATTCATTTTCTTACAACTTGTTTGGAATATAACAGTTCCTATTTTAGACATCACTGCAGCATTTCATCATCAGTTCAATGGTCAACTTTGACAACCTTGTCAAATATATTGCTTGTATTTTAGCTTTGCATCATAATATGCAAATTGTGTGTCTTTTTTCATATGTTATTCAGACTCTTCTCAGAGTGCAATTTTAATTTGAAGAATGTATTGCAACAGAATTATCATCCATCCATCCATCCATCCATCCATCCAGAGCCCCTTTCTCCATTTTTTCAAATGGGGCCAGGGTGTCACTTCAACAGTGATAATCATATAGAGCCAAGGTTCACACTGCCATGTAACCTAATTATTATATAGGATACTAAATTTAATGAAGTTATGCTTACAAATATTCTGATCTCTTTTTTTTATTGTGTATAAGCAATAATGTCTCATAATATTAACTTTTGGAGCCAGATGTATTTGATTAACTCAGTAGAGTGTCCTTTAATGTAGTCACCATGTCTTTGAATCCTCTGTTTTACTCAGTTCCATTATGCAACTAATTTGCATTTCTTATTAAATCAGTTCCAGTTTGTTATTTACATTTCTGATATTTTATCCAAAAATATTTTTAGCTTCCTGTTACTTTTTACTTTAGCATATTGTATGTTATTTTTATTCAGCACATTAATTTTCAGAATACACAACCATTAAATAGTATGTGTAGGTTTTCTCTGAGTTTCAGTATTCTTAAATTGTTTATTTTACTGAGGTCTTAATATTTACTGCCATTGTTTATCCTTTAATCATCCAGTGGAGTTACTACAAGACAATCATCTGCTTCCTGTTGTAATAAGATTCCAAAGCAGAGTAACCTAATTCATCATTGATTACTGTGATCTAAGGGTTAACATCTTTAAAAGCACCAAAATATCATGAGTAAAATACTCTTTGATTACATTCCCAGTCTCCCATTCCTTCCTGGTTCTCATCATTATGCTGATTAAAGGGTTCATTTACCACTGAAGTTTAAGAAATGTTATTATGTATCTTCTGCAAGATAGCTTAACAGTGTTAAGAACATTTACTGAACATTTTAAGAGGTACTGTTCATACATGTGTCAGATTGTTCAATGAAAAAATAAGCCATAAAATGGAGAACTGTTTACTCTTGATTTAGGATCAACAAAAGTAACTCATAAGAAATTATCATGGATAAAACTAAAGAATTTATTACATATGATTTAACATATACATTGTAAATTTTGTATGTTATGGGCATTGTAAATAGTTCTGTTGTGTATAGTTTTGCTTTATTCAATTTGTTTAAATGCACAGATTTCTTTGTTTGTTTATAAAAATTCAATAAAAATTGTTTTAAAAAAATAACCTATAAAGATTTTGCAGTTGTTAATATTTCCTTTGTTACTTACTTCATCACTTCACAAAGTTATGTAAGTCTAAGTAATCATCACATTTTGTCATTTAATACACTCAAAGATAAAGCTTGCGCTACTTAACCTTCTGCAAGTTTTTCATGAATCATATACAGCTGTACCTTTCAAAAGAAAATCTAATTAGCAGATAATATAACAGGCATGGGAGAAGTATTTATATTCCAGTTATTTTCTTTATACAGTGCATATGGTGTGTTGCTGTTGGACAGGCTGCTCCCCTTTTTATGTTTTCAGTTTATTATACAATATTCTCATTTTTTCTATATTTATACTTATTAATTTATTCTTGCACCATCCTTGGCTTAATTACACTCTTGTTATATACACAGACTTCTGTATGATTCTGGCCATGATATTCCTTGGTGCTTCTAAATTACCTGCTTGTCATACAACATGCTGGATGCATGTTTTCTATACTAACCAGTTTCAATCCATACTTAAAGTGCCTTTTCAAAATGTATAGGGACACAACAATAAATAAGAGAAGAGTAAATATGTATGCCACTAATATAATATATAACTATGCAACTGTAAAGCAAATCAAGATGAAGATAGAGGAAATGAATGACACCTATAAAAACATAAAATAATCTATGTAATGTATGACACAAGTAAGTAAAATGAATCACAGAAATCATGTTATCATCAAACTCTTACTTTTTTTGTTGTTTGTGAAATATATGCTTAGAGATGCAATTTCTCAACCGCTTGGACAAAGAGTACAAAAGTGCTGTTGGAACAGCTAAAAAAAGTGCTCACAGGCCTTGTGAGCATTATCTCCCTTCATGTAATCCCAACCATATGAGTAATAGATGAGCGGGGCTGTAAATGGAATACTCTGACTCTCTAGTACAAAAACAAGGTCATGGAATGTCTTATAGGCAAGAACATAAATCTTCAAGATAACATAAATTCTAATAGATAATCAATTTAACAATCTGGGAACAGATACAATATGAGAAGAAAAAGGAGTTCCCAATAGCAGCCTGGCAGTAACATTCCTAATTAGCCAGTGTAAGTCAACCGCCAAGAATACCATTTGCAAAGTATCACAGTAATTAATATGAAACTGGAGCATAAACAATCCATGATCATTTCTATGAAACAGATGTTTAATTCTGCAGATGTTGCTTATGTGTCAAAACAAGAAACTGACCTCATCTGGCACTTGTTGATGTGGTTGTCTTATTTCCTTAGAATGCACCATGTTTTAGTTTGTTGTTTCTAAAATAATGGTTAATAATTGATTTATTTTAGGATGGCAAAGTGATGTAATGGTTAGTAATGCAGACTTTCAGTGCTTGGCTCTGCATGCCCTCCCTCTGTCCATTTTGGTATTTTACAAAAACTTCCCTAGCCCCAACATGTCAACAGGTATAGTGGAAATCCTTTAATTATGCCATAGCCCTTTGTATTTGTATGTGTATTTATTCTATGATGGAGCAGTCTCTTATCTTAAAATATTTTTCTGCTGTATTATTGCCATTTTCTGGGATAAGCTGTTGCTCTCTTGCAACCCTGAATAACTCAAACTGGTAATGTCAATGACTTATACTAGTTTTTCTTATTATATCCTTATTTGTTTTCTTCATTTACAGTTTACTCACAATTTTTCCAATGCTCTTGACATGTTTTTAACATTTTATATATTTTTTCTAAAGCCTGCCATATGTTATCAATATAAAGCCTTTGAAGAAAATCATTCTGCACAGTATAAATAATGATCTTCAGTTCTTAGCAGATGCTCCAAATACATCCATTTTAATAATATTAAAGCTACTATACATTGTTATTAAAAACTAATTATAGCATGCATGTTCTTACATAGCACCATTAATTGCCAAACGCTGTCATTATAGAACACACACATGCATATATATATGTATATATTGTGTGTGTATATATACATAGAGAGATAGAGAGAGGAAGAAATACAAATATAACAAATATATTGCATCTAGGTATAGGTATATTAAGTGAATACACAATTGTGTGTGTTAGTGACCACATGAAGTACTATTGCCCGACAATGCATATCTGCAACAGTATAAACACAGAAAACACATAATACTCATTGCAATGTGTGAAAATGTTAAAAGCAACAGTACTTCATAAGAACAAAATATGTCCAAAGCAACGGCTACTAACAATGATTACTGATAAGAATGTGTCGTTTTCCCATGGATGTTACAATATCAAACTGCCGAGGCTAGCTATACTGCATGTGAATGTACAGCAGTGCACATATTTACCTTTAAACTGTCCATATCAATGTTCAAGCTCCAATACTTTGCCTAATAAGTCAGCTGATTTACAGGTAAACATAAATGTCTACAGGCATATCAGTGCTGACTAAAGTCACTCAGAGTGACTCATGACTGAGTAACACACTTCATACACTTTAGAAAATGAAAGCTAATGTAAATGATGCAGTTCCTGCAATGTTCTACCTATGTAAGACCACTCTTTATTTTTTGTTATAACAAACTGATCATTTTTAACATAAATCTATGTACTAATCACATTTCCTACACTTAAAGATGTAGATGTATAATTTGTCAAAGTATAAAAGACAAAATTGCAAACAATACCATGCAGAAACATCATCGAGTAGCAAATAACATAAACACAGATGCAAAATGTTGGGCATCAGTTCAAGTTCGCACAAACTTAATCACCGTGCAACTCCAACATCTAAGTGTTAGAACTGCTGACGCTCATTGAAGATCTATTCCTGTAGTAAGGATGGCAGGTACTGCCAATAACCTGCTTAAAAGGATTATCTACATTGTTATTTCCAACATCATTGCAGTTGTGACAAGTACTACATGCGTGCAGTTCATAGTGTGGCAGTAATCCATAGCAGTACTTCGATTACTAATGCATACAACATCAAAAATAAAAGCCACAAGCATTACCATAAAGCCAAGTACACTTCTATGACTAATAGAAATGATCAAAAACTCATATGTTCTACCTACAATTTGACCAGCAATCAGTTTTACATAACCCTAACAGTTAGTGAGTAACCGTAACAGTAATATACATTACCCATAAAATATATATGTTAATGGCTGTGATGAAGTTTACATCATCAGTTGTTTCAGCATTCCAAGAAAAACAAAAAAACTAGAAAACTAGAAAACAAACAAATAAAAAAAAAAATAACAGAATGGAACCCGTAAACTGTAATTTTTTGCAACAATTAAGCGCATTCATATATGGTAGGCAGAGACTTTTTCAGAATTGCCTACCAATGATGAAAGCTCTCAATTGTTGAAATAAAAAGGTGCTACAGTTTATGGGCCCATTCCATTTATTTATTTATTTTTTCATCTTTTTTTCTTTTTTCTTTTGTCTTTTCTTGTTTCAGCATTAGTGGAGAACAGTGAAGAATATATAATTCCTAACATTCACTAGAGGTCCACATTCTGATCAAAGACACACAAAAATGTGGCCATAGAAACTGTTACACTACAATGAAGTTCACAGATATGGAGAGCTTAAATTTATATTTCAGTCAGGTTATGGAAAAACAAAGCACGCACAGATGCTCGTTCACATGATTTACTGCACTCATACCCCATTAGACATCACATATTAAATGTGTGCCATGTCCAAATAGTAAAATAGATAAAATACTATCAACATAACCAGCCACTAACACAGACACTAACCGACGTTTAACAAAATACATCTTCAATTCACCTCTAAATGACTGCAGTGTGTCACTGACTGACTTTAATGCTAAGCTCAGCTTGCTATATTTTATTTGTTTAAACCCTACGCACTATACTTACATCTTACAGGAAAACTTAAAACTGGATCTACAGGTAACGTGCACAACCATCTGAGATGTCAGATTCTAATTACTGGCAGTGAGTCTGTTTTAACAATAGAAATACCTTCACAAGACTATACAATAGTAAGTCTTGACCATGTACACAACTCTACTCCATTCCATGTGAACAGAGTTTCTCCTTAACCCAATTCAAGTGCAACTTGGAGAATTGGATGGATAACAGGAAATTCATCCCTGGTTTGGCACTTATGTCTCTAATAGAGAGAGGCAACTTGTAAATGTTTCATCTCTTAGGCCCCTGCTTGTAAATGTTTCATGTCTCCAGCCCTTGCTTACACTTATCAAGGCTATCAGAACTTGTCAGAGATTTGGGATGCATGGCTAGGCTTAAAAATTTCCTTGTTGTTGTTAACCTATTAAACACCTATGAAGCTATGAACAGTGTATATCATAACAGATTTAGAAATAGTGGGACATATTTACAGCTATGCTCATAGTAAACGTGGGAAAAGTCTTCTCCTTATTGATGGATACCTGTATAGCTTGGAGAGACCTAGAAAGATATAGCATGAAGTATTGTGGTTATACTCTAAATGTAAAAGGAAATGCAAATTAAGTGTTGCAACCCTTGCAAGAACTGATAAAAAGGGGTGATTGATGGTGAAGACTGAAACTGTCCATACCACATCACCATGGACCTGACCCAAGAAGAACAACACAGTGTGAGAACTTACATGAATTAAAGGTGTATGCTCATGATAATCTGTGCGAGTTAATGGTGGATTGTATGGAGGGAACATTAGCATATGCAACCATCTGGAAAATCAATGACTCACATTGCAAACAGAGCTAGATGCCAAATGCTAACTGCAGTCAGTCATTCACCAGTTTCTTTGGAAACCATCTATCCTACAAATTGATCAATATAGTGGGGAGAAATATTGCATAAGAAAGTATTGGAGGAGCTGTCTGATATTTAAACACAATAATGTCCAATGTGAGCAACCTGAAGGAAATGAGTGAGTCCACTGTTTGGATTGTCAGTGGAGCTTACTTGTGTAAGTCTTGACTGTGTACACAACTCTACTCCAGTCATGGCATGGTAAGCATTGCAAGCATTCAGAGGTGTTTGCCTTTAGTGTATTGTGTTATCAAAATAAAATCACAAAGAACATCCAATATAATTTGAAACACTGTCTTTGAGCTCATGGCTTCATATGGCTATAACTGTACAGTTATGTTTGTGATGTCTGAGTTTGAGCCTGCCACAATTAAAAGCATTGCTCAAAATATTATTGGAGCAACATTTAAAGGATATTATTTCTATTTTTGTCAAAGCATCTAGAGAAGGATAGAGACTCTTGGTTTAATAAAATTGTATGGAACTGACATGACCTTCCATATGAATTATCACAAGCTAATATGTTTGCATTTTCTGACCTACAATGAAGCTGTAGCTGTCTGTAGGAGTCTCGGAGATTAATGGAGTGATAAGTCATTGCCTTTGCTCACATACATTGAGAAAATATACCTGATAGGAAAGGCTTGAAAATTCACTACACGAGCTGTTACGTCCCCTAGATTTTCAACTGTATTCCCACACTCTTTGTTGAATGTTATTGATCCCACTTACACTGGATCACTATGTACACAAAACATAGTGGAAGCTTAGCACCAGAGGGTCAGGCGCCTCATGGGTAGACAGAAGGTTGATTTCCATGTGGTTTTGTATGCCATTGCATGTGTACAGAACAGAGCAGATGAAGCGCCTGGAAGAACTGCGGTTTCTATGCCAATCACATCACCTAGGTGAGAGTGCACTGATTCCATAGTGATATCATTACCATCCTTGTGAAGAAGAAGAATTTTTCCATCCTTGAACTATTACAAGCACTGGCTGGAAATATACAGATGCAAATGTAAAGTTCTAAGTAATCAACTTGATCTTCAGATGTAAACGTGCAATTCATTTTGTCAGACATTACTTTGTTCAACAAAATGAACTTCAGGGTAGTGTGCGTGGATTATGGATTTAGCAACGGCCTTTTTTACTATGTGTTTTTGTTAAAAGAGACAAGTGTGTATGTGTATGAATAATGGCAGATTAAGGGTAGAGTTAGAAATTGGTACGGGGATGCGTTTTGCATGTTTATGAGTGTTGGCAGATTAGTGTTTGAGTAAGAATTACTTAAAATGATAGTTTTAGTTTATCTGTGAGTGTTTGTGGGTTAGGGTTAGGATTAGAGTAAATGTTAGTGAAAGGGATGTATGTATTGTGTGCACAACGAGTGTTTATGGTTAGGCGTTAGAGTAGGGGTTAGGTAAGGGGATAGATCTAGTGCTGTGTATATGTGTGTGTGGTGAATGTCTGAACTGCTTTGTGCAGTAATATTGTAACAGAAAAGGTTTTTCTAAGGTAAGGTGCATGCTTAGGGTTAGGGGCTGGGACAGAGTTGGTGTTAGCACCCATTACTAAGGTGGTTCAAGGGGGAATAACGATAACAGTACATTATGTTTATGCAATTGCATGCGATCGGAATGGAATCAAATAAGTGGGGTTACAACCATGAGGGGAAATGCAATTAGTGCCTATATCTGCAACAGAAGTGGGTGATGCATCAACTTCAAGGGAAACCTAATGTAAAATCATCAAGCCTGAACTTGTGCTAACCCAGTCAAAGACTACTAGATTTCCCTTGGAAGAGCTCATGTCTAGGACTCAGCTCATAGTAATAGTAGAAACTCGGAATCTGTCCACAACTGCCAAGAAATTCCAGACTTCTTTAGGAAAGAAAACTTGGAATATTACAAAGAAATATTTGAGACAGGCTAGGCTGCCAAATCCTGTTTTATAGAACTTGATGGAGGCTATCAAGGTTGCTGCTGGTTCTCAATGGTAGGAGGAGTTTTTGCAGTGGGACAAGGGGTAACTTGTATGGAGAATTTACACCTGAATGATATCTAGAGGTAGAAATGATATGGTAGGTGATACTACTTACACTCCACTGACAGGCACTTCTGGACACATCCCATGATGTTCCTTTATAAAGTTATTTGGCCATACATTATACAAAAATAAGGCATATGCAGAATTGCTATTAGGCATATATTGCAAAAAAAAAAAAAAAAAAAAAAAAGAGGGTACTTTAAGATGAATAAACAGTGTCAAACATGTGGCAAGGCAGGAGATAAAGCTAAGACTGTGTTGCCTGTTACTGAGGAACTGTTTCAGAGGAGAGCCATGTTTTTTGTGTGGCCTCTTAATATCCCAAGTGCCACAGCTAAGAGGTGTTTTGCGGTAATGCTGGACCATGCCGCTAAATACACTAAATTAGTGGCTCTACTCTATAACTGGGTAGAAAAAGTACAAAATGCTCTGTTTTAAATTTTCAGCAGACATGATTTTTCATAGAAGAATAGTAACAGAACAAGGTACTATTTTTTATGCCAAACTTGCTGATCTGTTCATGGAAGCATTAGGCACTTAAGAACTACATCCTATACTACACAAGCAAATGGCCCAATAGAGACTTTTAATTCTACTCTAAAGACCAAGTTGAAAGCATTTGCACATCCAGCACTGAGGCAGGTAAGCATAACAAAGAAAAATTCCAGAACCAAATGCAAAATTACATTTTAAGCCTCAGCAGAAAAGAAAAGCACCAAAGACCCCTTACATGAATCTTAATTAAAAAAAAAAAGTTTAGCTCTTTAATACAAAATAGAATCAGACTTTTTTCTGCAGAAGTACTAAACGTCCTTTTTGTAGATTCTCTTAAAGCTTATTTTTGGTTCTGGACAGTTGAGTGTGACATGAATTTGTCTGATTTTATGTTTGTTAACTGAGAGGAACTGCACTCAATTGCTATTTCAGGTGCTGTATAGTCAAACTGTGAAGGGGGTCTATAGATTTAATACATAATAAGTAGGGGGGTAAATGTGATTCCTGAAAGGATACTGTTGTGGAGTACATCTTGCATTTCAGAACTAGGTTTCGAGACCTTAAGATGGTGGCACAGGAGCACATAGCAAAATCACAGCACACTCTAAGGATCGGGAATGACTGGTCAGCCAGATCCTGAAAAACTGGTGCTGGGTAAAAGGTCATACTGCTTATTCCTTTGAGGTCATACTGCTTATTCCTTTGACCGAATTAACTGCAGGTAGCAAGTGAAGGTCATTCTGCTGTTGTGAAAAGACACACAATGTCAACTACACTGTGGATTTGTCAGACAGGAGACAGAAGCACAAACTCTTCCATGCAACATAATGGAGCCCTACTGTTAAAGAATGACACTAATGCTAAGTATTTGCATTGCATTTAATTTCAAAAGGACTCAGGGTAATGTGTTGCTGTAGACCTTCTTAATGAAGTGTGGTGTTACACTTCAGTGGTTGAAGTTGTACATTCTCAGCAGTTTTAGGAAATTAAAGAAGAACTACAAGGGTTTAGAGTAAGGGTCACTAGTAAGGCCAGGGTAACCAAATTAGCATAGCATCCTGTGGACACAAGGACCCAATGGCCCCTTAAAAAGACTTCATTTACACTGCCTAAGTTAGTTAATCTAATCATGCAAAAAGAACTACTGGATATGATAGCTATGAGGTTAATTCAGGAAACCGTCACTGCCAAGACCTATTAGTTTAGCCAGTGTCAATAAAATATTGCAGCACCATGTTCTATGTAAACTAAAGGAGATTGAATAGTCAAAAAGAATTAGCTACTTATCCCATGCCTGGGACAGCTGAAGCTTCCAGTATTCGAATCAACTACTTACCCTGTGTCTAGGACAATTGAAGCTTTAGAGAGTTAGAATTAGCTACTTATCCCATGTCTAGAGCAACTGAAGCCTTGCAACACTAGAATCAGCTACTTACACTGTGCCCAGGACAAGTGAAGCCCTCCATCATTAGAATCAGCTACTTACCCCATGGCTAGGAAAACCAAAGCCTTCCAGCATTAGAATCAGCTACTTCCCCCGTGTTTAGGACAACTGAACCCTTCCAGCATTAGAATCATCTACTTACTCCATGTCTAGGACAACTGAAGCCTTACAGAAATGGGGTGCAGCAAAGTATGCAACTATTGTTTTATTTATGTATTTATTTATTACATTTGTTAAGTGGGAAAAGTCCAACTGGGCTAGGAGCCCATTTTCAGCGGAGGCCCGAGGAGAAAATCTCCAGGCAAAAAGCAATACACAGTGCATGTTGACTTAAGTCTTAATGGAAGGTAGTCTTGAGTTGCACAGCAAGGAAGATATCAACGTCTGTGACTCCTTCCTCATTAATACAAGGTAGCCAAAAATGCCTTTGTGAATGAGAAAATTAACAATAAGTTTATAGATTTTGATAGCTCTCATACTAGAAGAGCTGGAAACTATGTTCTTAAATACCTAAATGGTACTGAAATCTATAGTTGACCTATCAAAATTGGTATCAACATGGTAATAAGGCCATGAATAAAAAGGGTGGGGCTAACTGTTAAGGCCAGCAAGGGACAGGTAGGAATTGCAGAGGAGTCTAGTCTTCAGTCATCATGTCGAAGGTGGTAAGAGTTGTCTAGATCCAACCAAAGTAGAGGTTATCTAGACAAGTTAGCTTAGGTCATGTGCCAGTAATGCAAATTTGTATAGTATTTTAAGATGAAAAACTGAATAGTGCACCAAAGTGACGGACTCTCAACTCAAGCTTCATTTCTTGAGTGTATCCTAAAACAACAAACTTGGTGGCTGTATGGAGGAGAGAGGTGCCAGGACCGTATGTACAAGTGTTTTGTTAATAAGAATGCTGTAAAGCAGTGAAATCTATAAACAATCCTTTAAAACATGGAATTGTTTTGTTTGTAGAGATACAGTGGATATGTAAAATAAAAGTCATGGAAATGTGAATAGGACTGCAGGATAACTATGTTTGTATTTATTAGAGAGAAAAACTTTTATGTGCAAAAGTAACTTCTTCAGTGAGAGGAGAGGTGATAGCATCAGCTGTATCTGTTACTTTCTGTTACTTTGTACATTACGTCATGTAGCTACACTACTGCTCACTTTAGTTAATGAACTATGTCACATTTGAGATCTAGTGTGTGCAGTTTGAAGTTAGAATTTAGCAGTCTCAGGTCATTGCCTTAGACTTCTTGTTGAGATGACACCAGTTCAAAGAAAAAATTTTGAACAGTCTTTGTAGTGTCACGGAAGCTTCCCTACAAGTGTGAGTTTTCTCTGTTTTCCTTTGCCTTTTATTACACAGTGGTAATCCGGGCCTAGCAAATATTTTACCCAGATTTTAAACTGAAAATGTTTAGCTTGTTTGAATTATTCTGTAAGTTATCTACCTGTAGAAGTCCATTATTTTACATTCTTCTATCCACTAATGTAACTTGTCGGTACATATACAACTTCTCATTTATCCCATCTTCTATATTATTCCATTTGTTTTTGTTAGTAAGTGATTGCTTTTTAAATTGACTATTAGCGTGATTGATATAAGGGATAATTGGCTGTGATATCCACATTTGATTGAGTCAGATGGCTCAGACAGAAACAATGTCTTTTTCTGTTTCATTTGGCTTATTTTTAAGAGTAGTATAGTAACTGGCAATGTTGTGTGTACTATTTCATTTCTAGTTGTGGTAGCCATAATATAAATAAAGAGGAGGTTACAGCACTGGAAGGTGTTACTAGCATCTCACAGAAATTACTGTGAGTGGCCATGAGTGCAGTGCAATAGTTTAGTTAAATTATAATCACCATGGGTTAACCAATATTATAAATCATTGAAATTCAGAATGATGTTGGAGAACAAGGGCCTGGAAGGCCAGGGCTATTTTCTCTGCTCTGTGGTATTTCAATGGGTAGCCTATTTTGCTATGTTTGGTGTAGGACTATAGTCCAAGATGACAGCACAATTTGCTATATAACCTTATGGCCACGCTTCACATTTTTATGATTTTTTTTGTTTTATTTAGTTCAACCTGCTAACCAGGATAATCCTAATTCAATAGTTAATTTTTCAGAAAAGGTGTGGAAAGAAACGATCCAAGTAAAGTAATAAAAAGTGAAAGAGTACTAAAAAAAACAGCTAATGTTAACATTAAGACATTGGCAGCATAGTACATAAACTTTATCTGCAACAGTATAATGCTAACAGTAATATTTAATATAGTATGAAATAGCAATACCAAAGAGGAATTAAAGGAAAACTCAACCTGAGATCTTCAAAAAACATATTTTTTTTATTGTATCTTTGCTTTTGAGCTATTTTAACACCTCAAAATCATTCCAAGTGCTACTTTTACAATTTTAATGTTTCTCTCAAAATGGTGGATGATGGGACCTGCCTTGGTAACGTGATTTTGTTTTCTTGCTTTCGTTCCTTCTTCCCAGAATACATTTCAAGTCCTCTTTATATGACTCATGCTAGACATAAAGAAGTGGTACTGCTTTTCCATGCCATTAAGATTGAATGGTAGGACTGTGAAGCATTGTCATCTAAACACACCTTCTATAACAGAGCTGATTTTATGTTTACCAGACTGAGTCTCATTTATGTGTCTGTCAGAGCTTGTTCTATGCTATAAATAGCTGTTAGCTACTTGCAGCAAATGAAGTTAGATAAAAAAAAACAGTTTTTTTAAGAGGAGTTTTTTGTAGTCCTAAAAGATTTGACAAACCCTCCCCCACACTTTCATGCTGAGGTGTGAAAACTGTCACTACAGTAAATTATCCTTGCTGTGCATTTACAAGTGACAAGTAGCAAGACTCTAAACTTTGTCTGCTATTTCCCAATGCCTTCAGTGGAAGGATTTTCCTCTCTCATGAATCATGCAGACTTAAAATGTGCTTTTTTAGTTCCTCAATTATTTCTGCCATGTTCATCTTCCTTTTTTTCTAGTTCATATTTATTTATACTTTGGTAGCCAGGAAAGTGAACTGGTCTGCAGACCATTTTCAGCCACAACTTAGGCTGCATTGACAAAGATAATAACAATTATTAAACGCACTTAGCAATAGAAATAAAAAAAAAATACTGACATAAAGACATTGACCAAGACTGCATTTGCAACACATAGCCCATGTATGGCAGTGACCAAGTAAATCATTGAACAACATTTACTAGAATTTATACATTAATAATGCTTAACTATACTAATAAGAATGCTGTAAAGCAGTGAAATCTATAAACAATCATTTAAAATGTGGAATTGTTTTGTTTGTAGAAATACAATGGATATGTAAAACAAAAGTCATGGAATTATGAATAGGACTGCAGGATATTTCTTTTTTTATGTATTACAGAGAAAACTTTTATGTGCAAAAGTAACTTTTTCAGTGAAAAGAGAGGTGATAGCATTAGCTGTATCTGTTACTTTCTATTAGTTTGTACATTACGTCATGTAGCTATACTACTGCTCACATTAGTTAAAAAACTATGTCACATTTGAGATCTAGTGTGTGCAGTTTGAATTGAGAATTTAGCAGTCTCAGGACAGTGCCTTAGACTTCTTGTTGAGAAGACACCAGTTCAAAGAAACAATTTGGAACAGTCTTTGTGGTGTCCCAGATGCTTCCCTACAAGAGCGAGATTGTTTTGTTTTTCTTTGCCTTTTCTTACACAGTAGTAAACTGGGTCAAGCAAATATTTTAGCCAGATTTTAATCTGAAAATGTCTAGCTTGTTTGAATTATTCTGTAAATTATCTACCTGTTGAAGGCCATGATTTTACATTCTTCTACGCACTAATGTAACTTGTCAGTCCATATACAATTTCTCACTTATCCCAACTTCTGTATTATTCCATTTGTTTTTGTTACCGAGTGATTGCCTGATAATTTGACTATTAGAGTGATTGATATAAAACATAAATGGCTGTGATATACACATTTGATTGTGTCAGATGGCTCAGACAGAAACAATGGCTTTTTCTGTTTTATTTGGCTTATTTTTAAGAGTAGTATAGAAACTGGCAATGTTGTGTATGCTAATTAATTTCTATCTGTGGCAGCCATAATATAAATAAAGAGGAGGTTACAGCACTGAAAGGGGTTACTAGCATCTCACAGAAATTACTGTGAGTGTCCATGAGTGCAGTGCAATAGTTTAGTCAAATTATAATCACCGTGGATTATCCAATATTATAGGTCACTGAATTCAGAATGATGTGGGAGAACAAGGGCCTGGAAGGCCAGGACCATTTTCTCTGCTCTGTGGTACTTTAATGGGTAGCCTATTTTGCTAAGTTTGGTGTAGGAATATAGTTCAAGGTGACAGCACAATTTGCTACATAACCCTATGTCCACTCATCACATTTTTATGAATATTTTTTTTTTATTTATTTCAACCTGCTAACCAGGATAATCCTGATTCAATAGTTCATTTTTCAGAAAAGGTTTAGAAAGAAACGATCCAAGTAAAATAATAAAAAGTGAATGAGTACTACAAACAAACAGTTAATGTCAACATTAAGACATTGGCATCATAGTGTATAAACTTTATCTGTAATAGTACAATGCTAACAGTAATATTTAATATAGTATGAAATAGCAATAGCAAAGAGGAATTAAAGGAAAACCCCACCTTAGATCTAAAAATAAAAACATATTTTTTTCATTGTATCTTTGTTTTTGAGCTATTTTAATGTCTCAAAATCACTCCAAGTGCTATTTTTACAATGTTACTGTTTCTCTCAAAATGCCGGATGATGGGACCTGCCTTGGTAACGTGATCTTGTTTTCTTACTTTCATTCCTTCTTCCCAGAATACATTTCAAGTCCTCTTTATATGACTCATGCTAGACATAAAGACGTGGTACTGCTTTTCCATGCCATTAAGATTGATTGCAGGACTGTGAAGCACTGTCATATAAACACACCTTCTATAACAGAGCTGCTCTTATGTTTACCCAACTGAGTCTCATTTATGTGTCTGTCAGAGCTTGTTCTATACTATAAATAGCTGTTAGCTGCTTGCAGCAAAAGAAGTTAGATAAAAATCAAGTTTTTGTAAGAGGAGTCTTTTGTAGTCCTAAAAGATTTGACAAACCCTCCCCCATACTCTCATGCTGAGGTGCGAAAACTGTCACTACAGTAAATTATCCTTGCTGTGCATTTACAAGTGACAGGTAGCAGGACTCTAAACAAAGTCTGTCTGCTACTTCCCAATGCCTTCAGTGGAAGGATTTTTCTCTCTCATGAATGATGCAGACTTAAAATGTGCTTTACTTGTTCCTCATTTATTTCTGTCATGCTCACCTTCCTTTTTTCTATTTCATATTTATTTATACTTTGGTAACCAGGAAAGTGAACTGGACCCCAGACCCTTTTCAGCCACAATGTAGGCTGCATTGACAAAAATAATAACAATTATTATTAAATGCACTTAGCAATACAAAGAAAAAACATAATGACATAAAGACATTGACCAAGACTGCATGTGCAACGCATAGCCAATGTATGACAGTGACCAAGTAAATCATTGAGCAGCATTTACTAGCATGCATACATTAATAATGCTTAACTACACTATGTTATTTATTATAAAATTCATTGTATGTACACACACACACACACATAGTATGTGTGTGTGTGTGTGTTTCTTTATATGTGTATAAAGTACATATGTACAAAACCGTGTGTGTGTGTGTGTGTGTGTGTGTGTGTGTGTGTGTGTGTGTGTGTGTGTGTGTGTGTGTGTGTGTGTGTGTGTGCATTTAAACATAGTTAAGTAATTCTGATTTCTTTTTCTTAGTGTTTTTAATGCAAAGGCACATAGTAAATGTATGTTAAAGTAAATTCAGCTGTATATTATGGTTGCACTCTAACAATGTATGGACTGACTCAAGTTCAGTCAGAATCTCTTGCAAAGGATCTGCATATTCCAGATATGCACGCCCTCTGGAAGGATATCACAAAAAGCATAAAAAACTTTGTATAAACAGTATCTGTTCATCTAGTTGCCCACCTGACTATCTTTCTGCAGTTTTGGCCTGTGTGTGGGGGTGTAGCCTGAAAATGAAAAATATATAGATACTTTACATAAAAATATTTTCTGACTTTTCTCTAAATGTCATAGAAATCTCTGATACTACATTTAAGTTATTGTACCATATAAACTATTATAAATAACATTAAAGCTTAGCATTTCAGTACTGAGTTGCTGCTTATGTAAGTTTGTCAGAAGAGTTGATAACTGTCTTTAAATCCCTGACTGATCCAATTGCTTTGTTTTGCTATGAACGGGGAGTGTTAAGTGTTTCTCACCTCTGCAATAAAAACAGTGGAAACAGTTCCACAGCTTTCTGTCTTTTTTTATATCAGCTGCTGTGTTCCTGACATCAGCAGGATTAATTGCCCATCTAAGATTGACAGCAGTACCTGACAGGGTAAACTACAGATTTTAACCGTGTCGATGATATGTCATGCAGGTGGAGACAAAGGTTTTCCGCAAAGTATGTAAGAAGTTGAATTTAACAAACACAAAGGTGGGATATCCCTTCCTATGACTCCAATGCAAGGAAATAAAAAAAAATAAAAAGTACAAGCAGGTTTCTCGTACCTTCACAGTGCTAGAACCATATTGTAGGGAGAAAACAAACCTAACGATTGAGTTAAACTGTATGTGAAAGTGGAGTTTTCCTTTAAAGTTCTTTAATTTTATGCAGGTTGTCAACCAAAGTACTAACTGGATTACTTGATGTGTTCACTGTGTCTGTCAGATGTAATGAGAAACAGTAGTGTAAACTGGCAGATAAACAATATTTGAGGCAGAAAAATAGATACTCATTACATAGCTGGTTTAGCCAAGCAGTTAGATATAAAGATTGAAGATAACAAAGGTCTGCAGAAGTGTATCAGCTTTATCGCAATAAGTTACAATGCCAGCTGGATGATAGAGAAGCATCCAAGTTAAGTAGAAAGGTTTGCTTCTGAGGCCTCGCAAGATTGAATTCCATATTTGGGCTACTTTTACAGAATTTAAAGCATCTCAGGACTTCAGGTATGGCAAAGGTCAGATAGGCATGATTTTTTTGTGTTACACTTACCTGAACAGTAAAAGTGTGATTTTTGGTAGTGCATTGTAGAAGCACATTGATGATGTCACTCATTTAGGACCTATGAACATATAGAAATGCGTAATTGGAGGTATAGATGATGAGGAGAGGAAAACCAAGAAGGAAAAGAGACACCAGAATGGCTGACATACTGCAGACAATTAAATGGAATAGCAGAGATGTCTGACATAAACCCGAGGGAAGTGTTCCTTGACATAACCAGAGTGAATGAAAAAAAAATGAAACATACATTAATGAGAATGAGGAGAAACCAAATGAAGTCATAAAGTTTGTTAATGAGAATAAGACGTTACACAATTTTGTCCAAGAAAATTGGGAACTGAAAGCCAAGGTTCTTTCATCTGAAGCACAAATGGAATGAATGGCTGTTATGACACATGATTAAGTACAGAGCACCAGAAATAAAATATTGGATAAGTTATATGCTGGATAAATTTGAGGGTGGGTATAGTGTGCTTGTGCAAAAGAAACTAGACCTCTGGACTGAGATCCCTGACAATGACATACATCTGGACTGGGTATATTGTAAGAATTAATATAATCAATACTGGCTCATCTGGCTACCTATGAGGTGAAAAAAAAGACTGCAAACAATACTTTTGAAACCTGAATGAGACTAACTTGTTGAAATCCAGGGTATAAATTGATCTGGGCATTCTGATGTTAATCAGAAAGGGCAAACAGCAATCATCACTGTACACAAATAATGCAAAATAAAAGGCTGGAAATGCAAGATGTCATACCCACTATTCATCAATTTCTTTCTTCCAGGATGTTTGGAAAGCTTATGATGTACCAGATAAGGTGCTTATAGTTATAGCATACAGGGAGAACCAGTGTAACAGTGGTAGCAGTTGTTGCTGTAGGAAGCCAGATGATAACCAGCAAGTTCAAAAAGCAAGAAAGAGATTCTCATGAGACATTTTTCAGTTATTGAAAAAGTAGTAATCAGTGAAGGATAGCATACCTGACCTGTGCAAGGTTATTGGAAAGGTGTAATGAGGTCACAGTTCAGATGATTGGCCACACTTGATAAGGTAATTGAACTGTAAAAAAACTATTGTAATGAGCTGCTGCAAATTCAAAAATAGAGCTGTTGTCACATATCAATATTCTCCATGTAGACATGTTTTGAATATTTAAAATGGTCATTGCATGCCATGTGTATTCACTGACTTATTGCAAAATAATTTGATGGTTTAAAAAAATCAGCAAGCAACAGCAAAAGGAGTGGCAAGCATGGTGGGAGAGCAAAAGTTGTAATTAGGCAGAACTCATATAGAATTCAGAAAATATGGTGGGTTCAGAAATGGTGCTTTATCTTCCTTTGGTTCTCTGGGGGGGGGGGGGTAGCAGGTTGGGAGATACCATTTTGTGGAGGAAGAGAAAGGTCAAATACAGTGGTGGATACTTATACAAGAAATATTTGAGAGGGTAAGTAAGTGAAAGGTGTTTGATCACCCAAAAGAATCCTGGAGAAAAAGTGTAGAGCTGGATTCTTCTTCTTTCAGCTGCTCCCGTTAGGAGTCGCCACAGCAGATCAACTGTTTTCATTTCTTCCTGTCCTCTGCATCTTGCTCTGTCACACCAACCACCTGCATGTCCTCTCTCACCACATCCATAAACCTTATCTTAGGCCTTCCTCTTTTCCTGTTACCTGGCAGCTTCATTCTTAGCATCTTTTTCCCAATATACTCTGCATCCCTGCTCAGCACATGTCCAGACCAACATAATCTTGCCTCTCTGGCTTTGTCTCCAAAGCTTCCAACCTGGGCTGACCCTCTAATATACTTATTCCTAATCCTGTCCACCCTCGTCACACCCAGTGCAAATCTTAACATCTTTAACTCTGCCACATCCAGCTCTGACTCCTGCCTTTTTGTCAGTGCCACAGTCTCCAACCCATATAACATGGCTGGTCTCACTACCCTCTTGTAGACCTTCCCTTTCACTCTTACTGGTACTCGTCTGTCACAAATCACTCCTGGCACTCTTCTCCACCCACTCCATCCTGCCTGTACTGTGTATATATATATATATATATATATATATATATATATATATATATATATATATATATGTGAGTGTATAGCTGGAGTAATGAATTAAAATGTGAATGTTGGGAAATGAGTAGCTCCCAGATATAGTGGCATAGACTAAAATATATATGCATACTGGACCAGAATAACATAGCTAGCAAAGGGATCAAGTGAAGCTACTGTTCTAATGACTGATGATTACAGGGAGGGGTACCAGATGTACAGAAACAGAAGTAAAAAGGGATAAGACTGAATTCAATTGACAAGGGCATTATTACAAATTTATAAACCCATATAACAGTGATAAAAAAGTAATCTGGCATATAGGCAGAGACTGTTTAATACAAACACAGGCAGAACCATATTAAATCATACAAAGACAGGAAAGGAAGGTACTGATGATGCAAAACGATAGTTTCGAAGAAAGATTCATTGAGAAAGATATGGAGCTGTACGTCAATGTGAAAATGAGTGAAAAAAGACAACAACAGTAGAACCAAAAAATAAAACAAAGTCCAACAGAGGAACCAAAACCAAGGCGATAATAAAAAACTGAGCGTTTAATTCCACAACAACAGACAATAATAAATCAAGTGCTTTCGTTTGGTTAATACCGAGCTTTATCAAGATACAAACATGCTTTGTTCAGTTCTTTAAATATTAAAGTGTCAGTCACCTGACCTTCCAATTAACATACTTAATAGATTAAAAAGTGAAAAAATTAAAAGAATTAAATCATTAATTCGTTAAGGTGGATAGAGACACATTCTTAAAATCACTCACTACAGGTACCACCCAGTGTAAAAATACAATACTGTCAAACTCTTATCACTGTTCAACAATTAAAAAATATGTACAGTTATTTCAACATCTTAAAATGTTAAATGTATTATAATGTTAAAAAATACACCAAAATTACTATCAATAAAAAATCAATATTTAGATACATAAAAAGTAACAACCATTGACTAGTGTGAGGAACTACTACCAAATATAAATGTATTTTATATAAATACAACAATTTTTTTATATATTATAATGCACTACTTTTAAGGGCTAATGGATCTTTTCTTCTCTACAATGAATTGATAACTGTCCAGTGACCTAAAGTCGAGCTACCCTTAATTTGAGAACGCTATTAATGTTTATGTTCTCATTCAAACCAGGGGGTTTCCCAGCATCTAACTTAAGCTGCCATAATAGTTCTCTATACTCCAGCCTGGTCTCCCAGTCACCACCTCTGACATCTGGTGTTACCTGCTTCAAAACCATAAATTTAAGCTCCATGTTGGGAAAACTGAGAAGGTGCTTAAAAAAGGCATTGGTTTCCTTGCCCATAGAGACATCATACAGATGCTCATATATCCTTCTTCTCAAAGGTCTTAAAAATGGCAGTACATTGTTTACAGGCACCACACTTATAGGTACCTAATCTGGTGGTATTAGTTGCTGAAGTTGAAGTGTATTTTCTCTCAAACAGTTCTTTCAGGTTAACGTCCCTTTTCTTAATGAATCTGGGACGCTCCTGAATAAACTGCTTCAGATCATCATGTAAGGTAAGTAGTGGCCAGTGTCTCAAAACAACATTATCAACCGATCAGCAACTAATACCACCAGATTAGGTACCTATAAGTGTGGTGCCAGTAAACAATGTACTGCCATTTTTAACAACTGTACCCTTCAAATTCCATCTAGAAAGTTCACCTTTATTTCTGACCATTATTTTAACTGTGGGACGAAAGGGGTGGTATACCTTGGCCTCTGTATGCAGTGTGGTAGTTTGACCTTTGAGAAGAAGGATATATGAGCATCTGTATGATGTCTATAAGGGCAAGGAAACCAATGCCTTTTCTAAGCACCTTCTCAGTTGTCTCAACATGGAGCTTAAATTTATGGTTTTGGAGCAGGTAACACCAGATGTCAGAGGTGGTGACTGGGAGACCAGGCTGGAGTATAGAGAACTATTATGGCAGCTCAAGTTAGATGCTGGGAAACCCCCTGGTTTGAATGAGAACATAAACATTAATAGCGTTCTCAAATTAAGGGTAGCTCGACTTTAGGTCACTGGACAGTTATCAATTCATTGTAGAGAAGAAAAGATCCATCAGCCCTTAAAAGTAGTGCATTATAATATATATAAAAAAATGGTTGTATTTATGTAAAATACATTTATATTTGGTATAGTTCCTCACACTAGTCAGTGGTTGTTACTTTTTATGTATCTAAATATTGATTTTTTATTGATAGTAATTTTGGTGTATTTTTTAACATTATAATACATTTAACATTTTAAGATGTTCAAATAACTGTACATATTTTTTAATTGTTGAACAGTGATAAGAGTTTGACAGTATTATATTTTTACACTGGGTGGTACCTGTAGTGAGTGATTTTAAGAATGTGTCTCTATTTATCCACCTTAACGACTTAATGATTTAATTCTTTTAATTTTTTCACTTTTTAATCTATTAAGTATGTTAATTGGAAGGTCAGGTGACTGACACTTTAATATTTAAAGAACAGAACAAAGCATGTTTGTATCTTGATAAAGCTCGGTATTAACCGAGCAAAAGCGCTTGATTTATTATTGTCTGTTGTTGTGAAATTAAACGTTCAGTTTGGTTCCTCTGTTGGACTTTGTTTTATTTTTTGGTTCTATTCCTGTTGTCGTTAAGTTTTCTTGACAACAACAGTAGAGCCTAGAAGAAAATGAATGAAGCAGTAATGCATGGCTCTTATTTCTTTGTTTATATAGGACACTGAGTGGGAATGCATTGGGTAGCCGAGTAATAGGTTTGCCTCATCACATTATAGAAATGCATCCACCTAAATGGTAGAAGCAAGACAGTTTGTGCAATATGACTGGCTTATACCCAGGCATTGGAAGAAAACTGTTTATATGTAGTTACACAAATGTACATAGTTAGATTTGTAATTGGAGGGGGAGAGTAAATGTTTTTTGTGCCTCAAGAGGACAGGATTGTTGAAATGATAAGAGGAATGTACAGTACAGAAATGTATGGAGGTGTTTCAAAAGTCAGAAGGAAAAGTAAGAGGAATATTAGAGCAATATAAGAAGCAGTATAAGACATTGCCAGGGCAGATAGAAACTAACAAAATTGCATTAACAGGTAAAGAAACACGGGGAGACAATCCCAGAGTAATTGTGGGGTAAAAGGGAATAGGGACAAACGTGAAAAGGGAGGGAGGGAGGGAGGTACAGAGGTTCTGAATAATGAACTCTATACCATTTCTAGGGTGGGAGGTAGGGAGGTTCTGAATAATGGACTCTATACCATTTCTAACACGGAATGTTCATGGTTTGACCAATCCAATGACATGAGAAAGAATCCTACAATATAGTAAGAAAGTAAAAAACCATGGTGGTGGTACTGTAGGAGACCAATGTGAACAGGGCTGAACTTGTAAACCAATGAAGAAGGGATATAAATGATTTGCCCAGTCCAGTTATAAAGTTAGTTGAATTGGTTGATGAAGGGTTACCATTGGTAACAGATGCAGTGTTAGAAGATACCAGTGACTGTTTGTGGAGTTTGAGGGGATGTTATAAAGGGTGGCAGGTAATGATTATTTCAATATATAACCCATCAAAGGCCAGTTTTGCCGAAGTCAGGGAGAAGATTTTGAAGGTTATGTTTAGTAAGGACAAGATCATGGGCAATTTAGGGAAAGGAAAACCAAATAGATTATGATGGGGCTACTTAAGACCTTAGGTTTAGTAAATTCCTGGCAACAAAGAATGGAAGCAGGAGATAAGGAAAATACATTCATTGTATACTAATAAATGGGGGAGATGGTCCATGATTTGTAATATTTATGTGATGTGGGAGCATTTAGATGTACATGATGCAGGGGTGTGTCCATTGATAAACTCTGTCCACACTTACATGACAGTGAGATTAAGGATGTATATGAGGAATATAAGGGAGACTCATTGGAGATTCCTACCACATTGAATTACCAAAGATAGATTTGCCCATTATAAGCATTAAATGTTAAATAAGGCAATACAATAGTTGGGGATGTCACTCTTTAAAAGAATAGCTAAGGGATGAGGTTCAACAAGTATTTTAAGGTTGAAAAGGAAAGTTAGAGAGAAAATAACTGGAAAAGAAGATGAAGTCAAACAACCACATTAGAGGGTAGGCAAATTAACACTGGAGCAGTAATTAAGGTTGAAACGAGGAAGAGAAGAGTTACAATGTTGTCAGGATTACTAGTTATTATCACAGTAGAATGTGCTATGAGCATTGCCTAATGCAGTTAATGCCAAAGGCAACTAGAGCACTAGCTGGTAGGTAAAGGCAAAATAAGTTAGGAATAATAATACATAAAATATAGCATGAAGCTACAAATAAATGCGTTCAGGATACTAAAAGAATACAAGACTCATTTATGACATATTATGAGGGCATCTACAGAGGTGTTGTGTATAGTGAGGAAGACAGGAGGGCACTACTGGAAATCTTGGACTCTCTCAAGGTAGATAATCATCAGCGGGATAGTCTGTACGCAGAAAATACAGAAGGAGGAGATGCATGAGGCCATGTGCCAAAAGACTAGTAAGCCCTTAGGCAGATGGCACACCTTTTGAGGTGTGAGGAAAGGTAGATAGTTCCTATTGCAGTCATAGGTGCAACTCCTTAATCAACTCTTTAATCATCTTTAATCAGGTATTAATGGAGAGAAACATTCCAGCATCCTGACAGAAAGGTATAATAGTGACATTACCTAAAACAGGGAAGGACAAGATGAAGTTAGGATCATTCTGTTAAATGATCATTTTGAATCGTGGTTATAATGTTTTATAACAATTACGGCACATAGTTTAACACTAATAAAAAGAAGTCTGGTGGAGTAGATAAAGATCAATGTGATTTTCTGAAAGGAAGAGGCAATTTATATAATATTTTAAAGACCCTTATGATTATAAAAGATACAAAAGTTCAGGAAAAGTAGGTAGCAGTTATTCCACTGGACACAGAAAAGGAATTCAGTATAGTTGCTCGGTCAAAATTTATCATAGTTGTGGAAGTCATGGGGCTTAGTAAACAGATTTCTCACACTGCTTAGAAAATGAAATCAAATGGCAGAAGAGAAGGTGAAGCTGATGGATTAATTGATGAATGAGAAAGGACTACCACAAGGGACAACACGTGAGTGTTTACTGTCCCCACTACTTTTTGCTTTATATATGGAAATCATAAAATCAGTAAGATAATCTAGACTGAGGATATATGTGGTGAACTTTAAAACTTAATATTGATTTCTATGCAAATGATGTGTTAACTTTGAGAATACCAGTAGAGGATATAGAACTTCTATACAATATGCTTGGATTTTTAGACAACTGTTGGAGCATAAGATTAATCAACAGAAGAAGAAAGTGACCAAGATGAATACTGAAGGTAGATCAAGATTCATGAAACGGTATCTAGAAATGTGTCAGTAAAACACTCTTATCTACTTTGTGATGTGGTTTGATCAGTTGTATGAGGAAGTGAGACACAGATCTTATAATGAAACTATGAGGAAAATCAAGAATGTCCTGGAAAGGTAGAAACTGTTAAATCTGTGGAGTGGATCAAAAACTACAGCTCATGTAATGACCTGTACTCCCACATATACTTTATCTGGAGAAAGCATATTGTCATCCACTTGTGAGCAATATATTTGGTACTCTACAGGTGTGGATGAGGGGATTTCCTGTGTAGGATGGAAAGCCATGCATACACTGGGAGAGAAGTATGTTGCCAACATATATGAGGGACTAGCACTTCCTGAACATAAATTGTATTCGAGACCCATTTAGCTGTCCTTCTGAGTCAGATTTTATACAGTTACATATAAGCAAAATGAAAGAGTATGCTATGGGAAAAGTTTTTATGCTTATGTCACAATGATCTTTTAGAGTTAATTTGGTGGATGAAGGATAAGCCTATGCTCCCATCTTTGCTAGACCTGGTTGGTAAAGAAGCTATTGAAATAGTTCAAAAAGAAACATTGAGGGAATCAGGACAGGATGTTCTAGCGATTAGAGTAAAACTTGGAAATGGAGACAGAGAGACAGAAGGGGGGTTACAGAAGTGGACTAAAATCGGTATAGACTAGGGTCAGGGAAATATTGGGAACACTTAATAACAGGGGAGTAGGACAATGTCATAGGAGGAGGGTGAAATGAGGTTCAGTCTCCCATTGCTTGTATGCCTTATGTACTATGTGATAAGAAGGAGAAAATAAGACCATTTAATAAGAAGAGCAGTACAGGAGAATTGGCCAGGAATGGTTACATGGACGATGAGGAGGGACATATGTGTCAACAGAGGTATTGTTCCAAAAGGTATAACATATTGCATTGTAAAGATAAGACAGTGGTGTCTAAAAGAAGTGAATTAAATGGCAAATGTAACGTGAGCATAGATGGCAGAAGATGAAAAGAAATATGTATTATGCCAGGGTAGGGAATGTTTTCCTTGGAAACTAAAAAGAACAAATACTCCCAATGTACACAGGACTTGTAAAAAAGGAGTAAGCACTTTCGTAGACATACACTGTCACTTCATCAGACTAAAGCTTTAAAATGCATCAAATGTTTAAATAGGAATAGGTAAAAACAATTTGTTCCAGTTAAGTAATCAAATAATATAATTGATGGATACATTCAAATGAAACACAAATAATTTAATATATGCACAAACTACAAGAATATAAAGCACATATTACATATACAAATATATAAATAAATACTTTTGTCTAAAAACTAATGTTTAAGCCTTCTAAGTTTCAAAAAAGGTTTCACAGAAAAGGCACCATTTAGCCCTGGAAATTTTTCAGCATCCAACAACAGTATCCATTTCTGTTCAATTGCTTCAACTCTTGTTTCTATATCACCCCCTCATAGACCAGCATTCAATAACTGAATAACAAAAAATTTAAAAATATGTGTTTTATTAGTGGCCATAACATGATTTGCTAAAGCATTATTCAGCTTTTGATTACGGATGTCTCTATTATGTTCTAATATTCGATCTTTCAAAAGTCGATTTGTTTTGCCTACATAAAAAAAATGACATACCTAACAAAATGCAAAATAAACTATATTAGACGTACGGCAGTCTGCATAATGTTTAACATTAATAGTAAATTTCCTAGTGAGATGTATATATATACATAGTTAGAATAGATATAGCGACAAGCCGAACAAAGTCTACAAGGGAAGGTTCCCATTCGAGTAGACTCATATATTCTCTTTGCATTGTTGCTATCTTTATTACACAGATGCTGTTTAAGTGACGTATTGTTTCTAAAAGAGAATAAAGGCACATTATCAATTTTATTTCTCAACTCAGGGTTAGTATGTAAAATATGCCAGTTTCTTTTAATAACATCACAATATTCATTGATGTCACTAGAAAATGAAAAATAACTCTGAAGTGATTATTTATATGTACATCTGCCCTTTGAACGATACATTCATCTATAACTGTATCTTTAAAGTATGGTCTGTATCTATCATTCCTAAGTCTCCATGCTTCAGTTATGTGGTGTCTATTTCTTTTTCAGGGTAACCCCTCTGCAGAAAATCTTGTTTAAGCTTGAACAAGGCATTATGTGCCTTTGAATTGTAATTATGCAGTCTAAGTACCCTATAGACCTGTCCTTTAAGCACATTATGAGCTATATGCATAGGATGCATACTATTTCTATGTAGTAATGCACTCTTTCTTGTTGGTTTTTTATATATGCTACTATGGACCTGATTCAAATCAGATTTAATGAGGAGACATCTAAAAAATCTATTTCATTTGTAGAACATTTATAGCTAAATTTAAGAAAATTGGTATTCCTATTCATAAAAGTAATCAATTCCTCAAGTTCCATAGTATTACCTTTCCAAAGCATAAAGACATCGTCCACAAAATGGACATACCATGCAATATGATCACTTAAATGGTTGCTTGGAAGTAAGATGGTTGTCTTTTCCCATTGGGTCAGAGTTAAGTTGGCATAGCTATTGGTACAAGCTGTGCTCATAGCCACGCCAACCTTCTGTAGAAAATAGTCTCCTTCAAAAAGGAAGACGTTGTTTTCAAGAATGACCTCCAATAAACTACATGTAAGTTTTACATCATCATTCATAATGCATCTCTGCCCATTGAGAACACCTCTGACCATCTCAATGCCCCAGTCATTAGGGATAGAAGTGAAAAGGGACTTTATATCCAGAGTCACAAACATATAATCACTATCCATTGTCTGAATCCTGTTGTAGAGTCGTTCCAAAAAACTTTTAGTGTCTCTTAAAATAGTATAACATTCATCTAAAAAAGGGTGTAATCTATTTTCAACATAAATCGATAAAGCTTCAGTGCACCAACCACCACCAGAGACAATGGGTCTCATGGGTGGGGGAACCCTATTCTTGTGTATTTTAGGTAGCCCATATATTTTAGGAATGACAGGATGTGGTGTATTTAAATAAGTTCTCATCTATTGAACCTGTCATTAAAAAATCAAACACAAGAAAGGAAACTTTCTCCATAATACCATCAACAGTGAGTTTAGATATGCAACTATATGTACTAGTATCCTGCAACAATAGCTTCATTTGATTAATATAAACCTCTCTATCCAAAATAACAATCCCATTGCCTTTGTCTGCAGGTTTGATATCAATAGAATGTAGTTCTTTTAACGCATTTAAGGCATTAAGGTCACTATGAGACATATTACAGAAAACAGGCCTAGTGCCCTTATCAAACAAAGACCTAAATTCATTTTCGCATACATCAATGAATGTTTGTAGAGTTGGATTAATAATGGGCGCAAAGGTACTAGGTCTTTTAAAGGAAGAAGCATTGTCAATATTGTCATTATTGTCAAAAATACATTTTACAGACAGATTTCTTCCCAACAAACCACCACTATAACTGAAGCATGGAGACTTAGGAATGAGAGATGCAGACCATACTTTAAATATATAGTCATAGATGAATGTATCGTTCAAAGGGCATATAAATAATCACTTCAGAGTTATTTTTCAGTTTTCTAGTGACATCAATGAATATCGTGATGTCATTAAAAGAAACTGGCATATTTTACATACTAACCCTGAGTTGAGAAATAAAATTGATAATGTGCCTTTATTCTCTTTTAGAAACAATATGTCACTTAAATAGCATCTGTGTAATAAAGATAGCAACAATGCTAAGAGAATATATGAGTCTACTCGAATGGGAACCTTCCCTTGTAGAAGTTGTTCGGCTTGTCGCTATATCTATTCTAACTATGTATATATATATATATATATATATATATATATATATATATATATATATATATATATATATACACCCCACTAGGAAATTTACTATTAATGTTAAACATTATGCAGACTGCCGTACGTCTAATATAGTTTATTTTGCCTTTTGTCAGGTATGCATGTTTTTTATGCAGACAAAATAAATCGACTTTTGAAAGATAGAATATTAGAACATAACAGAGACATCCGTAATCAAAAGCTGAATAATGCTTTAGCAAATCATGTTATGGCCACTGATAAAACACATATTTTTAAATTTTTTGTTATTTAATTATTGAATGCTGGTCTACGAGCGGGTGATATAGAAACAAGAGTTGAAGC